>NC_134644.1:1806647-2076647 GCF_030463565.1 Pelecanus crispus
GATCAGGGCAGATCCTTGGGGACCATCTCAGAGCCCTCTTCTCCTCCCAGCAGTCTGCAGCTCATGGCATCCCTGAGCTGACATGTGTCTTCGGGTTTGTCCCTGCTTGCACAAGGTGCCAAATGCCATCAAGATGACTGATCTTCTGGGAGGACCTCTCCTGACTGTGGAAGGGGCTGACATGGGTAGCTTAGCTGAGATGCCTAAGATGAGACCCTTCCCACCTAACATGACACTCCGCAGGCACTTGCTTTAGGTTTAGCATGAGATGAACTCTGTCTGAAAAGTGCTTCTGCTATCTGCTGACCAAAAAGGGGAGTTTAAACAAGGTCAGCTGGAAGCCTTTATGTTTTGAAAACCTCCCCTTGACTACAATGGTTTCACCCTTAATAACTGAATTACCGAACAACTGAAGTTATCTAAACTCAGCCAAAGGAAAAGAAAGGAAAGAAACCACTTAAGCATGTAGTGACCCCAGAAGACATGGATCTGACTCTTTAGGTACCTGTAATTGAAAAATAAGTGCTCAAAGACTTGTCTGAAGCCATGTGGGCAAACTCTGGCAGAAGAGGGAACGAGACCAATTCAACCATGAGTTCAGGTGCAAACCTTCAGACTGAGCCAACTGAAGGCAGGGGAACATAAAAAAGCACATGGAAGAAGAGGAACCATGATTAGTCTTTATGAGAGATAACCTGCCTGAAACATCCTATTAGTGCTTATTCAAGAATTGCCAATCAGTGTCTGTAACTGTACTGAATTTAACATAGCTTGTTTGGTTAATGCTTCCTGGTTGGATTTGGAGAATTACAAATGAGCAGGTGCAAGACCATATGTAACATAACTGGAAGGTCCATGTCAATACCTGCATCAACTGGGACATGGCTGTGGTACCTGTGCATCCCTGCCCTGCTTTTTAAGGCATAGTATTTTGAATGGGACAACTCTGATACCATCTGTGTGAGTGACCTTGCCAATTGCCTTTGCCAAACACAAAGAAATTGGTGGAACAGGGAAAAAACACAGTTCTGGACCCTTTGCATTTGATCTCAGATCCTGCTTGCATTCAAAACTGACAATAAAGGAGAGGAATTTGAATCTGATAATGGATGCAGGCTGCAAGAGAGGAACAGAGTCCTCCAACTGCAGCAGATTTTAATTTCTAAAAAGACATCTGCGTTGGATGTGATGTGCCCTGGTTCTGACATAAAAAATTTGGAGGCAAGATGTGTTTCCTACTTGGTTCTCTACAACTTGCAAAGATGAGAAGTGATGAGTGTGTGTGAGTGATAACTGAGGCTGGCGATTGCCTCCTGCGTGACAGATGCTGCGTACTGTTGGAACAGGACCTCATGGGTGGTGCCCGGGACTGCTCTGCTTTCCCCATCTCGACGCCCCCTCTTCCTCTCAAATGCCAAATGGGAGGAATGTCTACACCACAAAGTCAATAACAGGCTGGAGAGTGAGTATAGGCTTGCCGAGTCCTGCAGTCTATGTGCTTTCTGCCCGCGCTGCTGGCCCTGTAGATCACGCACAATGGGTGGGATCCATCCTCACTAAAGCTGGATGTTGACAAGGCACATGCCTCTGCCTGAGTGAGCCACCCTGGAATCCCTTTACTGACATTTAATTGATATATGAAATGAAGCCAAGGGTGTGATTTCTTCCAACCCAGCACAGGCGTTTCAAGTAGGACATACGAATTAGGCCCTAACATTTCCCACTTCTCTCCATGGGAGCGATGCACTTAGCATCTACCCTGGAGACATTTGGAGCTGAATCCATCCTGGGGGGTCCATGATGTGCTCAGGTCATGGACTAGGATGTGAAGGGGTGAGTTTCTCCTGTAACTGACTCATCCTGGCTGCACTGAGCATTTTTGGAGAACTTTTGGCAAGTTGATGAGTGAGTTCTTGCTCCCTCCCTGCCAGAGGGTTCAAGCTAACCCTGTGCCTGACAATGACCACCTGTATAAACAAGACGGATAACGGGTGAGCTCAAATCTGGACTCAATTTATTATTTAGGGAGCTCCCGGAAGGACGTACAGTTTACTGAATGGGCTTCCAAGTAGGCTGGTCTAAACGACCTTGAAGGACTAGTCTGATAGCGAAGGAAAGCTGAAATCCTATCCTAGTTGTAGTATCTTTCAAGAATATGGTGTTAACAGAGTATAAAGATGCTGGGAAGGCTGGAGCATCATCCCCAGACAAATTAATGACCAGGAGAGCCCCAATGAGTCGATGATACTTGACCTGAGCTTGTTCTCCTCACAACCCTTCAGAGAAAGGCAGTAAGGCTCATCAGAGCTTCCTCCTCTCAGTCCTGTGTCTCTGCCACCGGTCCCTTCCTCCCAGCTGGCATAAGTCACAGCCAGGAAAATGCATGCTGCAGGATGGGTTTCCGAAAAGATGAGCCTCACAGCTTCTTGACGCAGCTGGGCCATTGCGAGCAGATGTTGTGAGAAGAGGAGCACTGACATAACAATTAGTTCTGTGGGGCACACTACAAGCTGTATGGATTAAGAGCAGACCTGCTTGGAAGGCTTTTAAACAGAAATGAAACATTCCTCTTTGGCAAGACGCTCAGTGGAAAATTTCAACTTGTCAGTTAGACCCTCTTCTTTCCCCCCTCCCCTGGTCTCTTTTTTTTCTCCACTTTTGGCTAAAATTTTTTTTGGTTTCTAGCTGCATCCTTGAGAAGATTTGTGAAGTTTTTGGTGGAAAAGAAACAAAAGCCACTTTTGATCAAATAGGTACGTTCCATGGGATTTTTTCACTGAGGTGGAAAGAAACACTCACAGGCAGGAAATTTTGATAAAATACCTGAATTTTGTCTGATAAAAGAAATTATCTTGCTGCTTAAAGCTTCCGTGCGGTGTATTTCGGGATCATCGCAGCTGGAACACCACAGCTAATAAAAATATCCACAGCAAAATTGTGCCTGCTTTTAATTACAAATGAGATTTTCATAGGCAATCACTACTGGTTGAATTCTGCTTCAGCAAAGTCAACCACTTGCCCTGGAGGGCAGAGAAGTGACTATTTCCAGACTGTGTGGTCTTGGGCAAACTGCTTTCCCACTCCGTGCCTCAGTTGCGTGGTACCTCACATGCTACATGTCTTCCTCCGGGCCACTCTGTGGGCCGAACAAAGCTCTACAGAGTTAATGATTATTATTAACACATGGCTGCTCTGCTCGTCTGTGTCGTGAAACCCTCAGTGCCGTTCAACATGACAGCCACTCTCCCAAAATAAATGCAGTTGTTTTTAAACATAGCTGTATTTTCACACAGATATTTCTGAGTCATTTGGGGTCAGGCTATTGATTCCATTTGTCACCCAGCTTTATCTTGGCCAGAAATTGTGTTTGCAAATAAATAATCAGCAAGAAGGAATTAATCGGATGTGATGTCATTACTCCGCTTTCCTGCGGAGCCAAAGCACCTTGTGCGTTGTAATAATGCAGTTCCTTCTCTCTCTCTTTCATCTGGCTCCCTCACTGGTATTGCTTTTGAGTTAATATCTCCATATTTCACAATGGGTATGCTAATCTCTTCCCCTTTTTTCTCTTCACCTCCTTCCGGAAGAAAACAAAGCAGAACACAGTCTAAATGTTTAAACCTGGGATGAGCAGAAGGGTTGTGGTGAGTGCAGGAAGCCCGTACATACCCTTGGGCTGCCCGCAGAGTCCCAGCCCGGAGGGAAAACGTCCAGCAGAGAAGCTCATGAGCTTTGCTGCAGATGGGGAGATGGTGCCCACAACCAGGATTGTGACCCAGATGTAGGTTCTTTCGTTAACTCCTGTGTCTTTGTTTCTCTAGCTGGTGTTGACATTTATCTGACCCGGTGGGTGGCTTCACTACATGAATGAGTTCATTACGCTCTCCTTGAACCATGTGGTTAGTGCTTGCTTTACAAGCACCATTGACTTTACAAATACAGGCTGGAATTGCATTTCTATATCCAGCTAGGGACCCATCTCCAGAGCTCCTTTGGACAAGTTTTTTGTTTTGGTTTTTTTTTTTTTTTTTTGGGTGGTGGTGCAATGTGCCTGGAAGGAGGCTGTCAAGGTCTTGCTTGGATCCAGAAAAAGGTATTCCCCCAAAACTGAATATCTAGGGAGGTTTATTCCCTGTAATGAAGGATGCTTTAGCATACCTTGAGCTGACACAACTTAGAAGTTGGTTGCCCTCTGAATGTACTCTCAACCCCGTGTGAACTGACTGCTCTGCTCTCCTAAGGGCTGCTCTGACCTCAGCTCGTCTGGTGGGTGTGTAATGGGTGGGACGAATCCTGAGCCAGGAAAGGTGAGGATGTCATGGCAGGACAGAAATCCAGCACCAGACCGCTTTGTGTGACCTCTTCCAGAATTAGCAGACTGCTGTGTGTACACATGGAAGGAAATGGAAATCAGCCAACATTACAGGCTTTATTTCTCTCCTCGCCTACACTTCTTTCCCTCATCACACACCTCCGGGGAGAAGACCTTTCTGCTCCCCTCAGATAAAGAAGGATGCCAGACTGTGGCACTTGACGTAATTTTTCTCATGAGCTCAGCTCATGGGCTTTGTTACATCATGTGGATGTACTGGATGAAGGGTGGCTTGGTTCACTTGAATCCCAGCGGTGGGAAGAAAGGAGACAGCTGTAGCTCCTGAAATCTGGTTCAGCCAAGCCATATCCTCCTTGCTAGTGGAGTGGGAGGACATCAAGGGTGTCACTGCCATCACTGGCAGCAGCTGCTCTTCTGGGGACACTGGGAATGTCACCAGCTGTGTGTGCCCAAGGTGGGCATAATTCTTTCCCTGTTGAAGGCACTGCAAAAGGAAACAGGTACATGATCGAGGTATTTCACCATCTGCTGAAGTGTGAAGCATGTGGGAGGCAAGCAATCCAAGCCAAGGGCCATCAGCAGGCTGATAAATACAACATTCCTATCCCCGCCCTTCCTTATAAAGCAAAAAATAAAAGTTTAATAGCAAACAGACAACCAAGCTGACCTCAGCTTTCGGGTCATGAGGTGTCTCTTGTTCCCGATGGCTCACATGATTACCAGGAAATGTTATTATTAAACTTGCTAAAAGTGGGGGAATGTTTGCAAGGTGTAGCATTTTGCTTGGTTTTAGGTTTTATTTCCAAGACTCTTGTGGAAGAGAGAAACCTTCTGCTAGCAGGTGGGGACCTAGAGTTCCCAGGGCTAGGCAAGGGGGTGTGGAGGGCTGGGGTGTGACAGGATGTTCAAGACTTTCTAGACCAAAGGCTGGATCCCAGTTGCTGCTGGAGCATCCCTTTCAGGTGTGCAATGTGGGTAGCTGTGTGTGCATTGCAGGATGCTCTCAACAGCAAAAAAACATGCAAAAAACCAAAGACCTTTGGAGCATTCATGCATTAAACACATAGAGAGTGAGAAAAATCCAGTTCCCATGAACTGAAACAGATGCCTTCACATGGGACTGAGCTATTGTTTCCATGTGATAAAGAACATCACTTTTCGTGTCGGAAAGGCTCGTTCCCTCCCAATGCGTGTGACGTCTTAGTGTGCACTGCCCCGAGTCTTTCATGGTGAAGGGTCTGTTTTTCCAAGGCTAAGATCTCCCATCTCTGCCTTCCTTTGACCTTTTGTTCTCTAAAAAGATGACTGTTCACTTGTTTGGGTCTGCTTAGAAGATCACATGGTCTCTTCCGATTGGAGTCATTCAAAGTATTGTAGCTGTAAAAATATTTATTGCCCTTGCAGCACATGCCTGGAAGGAAATCCCCCCGCCAAGAGGCTGAATTTCTTTCAAGTAGTGATCTAAGCTTTCTGATGACCTCCATCATATCCTGTTGTAGGGAAAACACCTCCCTAAAGGTCACGAGCTCCCACTGATGTCAAAAAGAGAGTGGAATCACCTGAATCTTCCTGCCTTGGCCATCTGGAGAAATGGTACTGTGAAGTGCATGGGGACAAACCCCCAAATCCTAATGACCATATGCATGGCCATGGTCTGAAGCGAGGCAGAATGGCCATTTGAAGGCAGAATGCCTTTGGAGCATGTGTGGTAACAGGCAGGAAAATGAGCCAACTCCATCAAAAGGGGACAGAAAGAACCCCTGACCTTTGAGGGAACATTTCTCACGCTAGAATGCATGGATTCTGATGTCTGTCCTGATCCTTGATGTAAAACACCTTCTCATGAAGGATCTGGACACAAAGCCTTGCAATCTGGCATATAATCCCTTTCCTCCTCCATCCTTCTCCTCCATGGAGCTCTTTGCTCCATGCACAATGAATTCCTCGTGTCTTCCTTCCTCAAGGAAGATAATCAGCTGCCACGTCTCCCCATCATGCTCCCTGCCCTTCTTCTCAGCAAGTACTATCTTTTCTGTCAGATGGTCTCAGGGATCCGCAGCTCATTAAGCTGAGCTGTCAACTTGAATTTAGCTGTGACATTTGCTACTTTTCCAGGTCTAAAAAAGGCTTCTTGTACCTGTAAATTCACCTTTTTTTTTTTTCTCCAGCTATAGTATTAGGTCTAATAAATATATAATTTTTACCTACTAAGCTGTCCTTGCCTATGTAATGGAAGGCAGGCAGCCTGGCTGTGTTCCAGCCTTGTATCTCCTGCGTGATAAAGGGAGAATTTTATAACTAAGACGATGCACTGGCATTGCCCCTCCGGATGGGCACTGGACCGGCAGGCACGTCACAATGTTCACCTGTGCTTCTGCTCTGTGTATAGGGGAGGAGACTCCCTGTCCCTCTTGTCTTCACTACATAGACTCTTTGGAGCAAGAACTGCTGCCTGAGGTATCTTTGATAGCATGTCCAGCTCTGGGCAAGGGGTTGGACTAGATGACCTCCACAGCTCCTTTCAAATTTAAATTAGTCTGTGGTTCTAGGCTACATATTGACATCCGTTAATGCAATGAGGCTGTGGTCTTACTATGGACTGAGGCAATATGAAACAAGGATACGATGAAACCATGCCCTAAACTGATATTAACGTGCATGTATACGTATATGTATGCATATATACTTGTTTTACTTCATAGGCTTATGAATTTAAGCTCCGTGGCTCATTTTAAAGAAGTCTTTCTAGGTCTTTCTTGTGGGATCAGGAGGGGGAGGTGGGTGATGAAAGGACTTACTGTGCATACCCAAAAGTCAGGAAAGCCATGGATTCAAGTGCTGATTGCCCTGTAGACACCTGGAAAATATGGATCACGCTAGGCATTTGGGCAGGTAAGGGGCTGTTACCCCATCACCTCTGCCTTGTTTGTTGCAGGAGATGGAAGGGATGGATGGACAAGGCAAAAGCTTGCCAAAAGAGAAGCGATGATCCTGCGTCATGCTGAATATTCCCACATCTGTACCCTCTAACCATAGGCAGTTGTTAAATGGGCACTAAGTTCCGCCTGATCCTTTCACATGATTTTAAGCACTTAACCATGGCAGCTAAGAAATACAAATGCCTGATCTGAAATAACAGGGGCTGGTTTGCAGATGTGCCGAGGGCTCACAGCTGCAGCTGATGGGTGCTGTGCCTTAAACACCAAAAAGCATTACACAGAGCTAAGTGCTCTAAAATAAAAGACCCTGGGGGAGGATATTTGTCTTGCCTAAGCTGGACATCTGAGTCTGAGCTGGTCCCTCTCTGACCATGTTACTGGAGAAAATAGGCATGTCTGAGGTCTTTCTTCTCATCGTAGGATATATTTCTCATGGAAATGGTATGATTGCCCTCTGGAATAGCTGACTGATTGCAGAGGGAGTCTGTAAGGATGGATTTGACAGCTAATGTGAAGGTATCTAAGTTTCAGAGAGAGAAAGCCTTCCTGAAGCAGCTGTAGATCTCCCTGTCTCATCTGCTGCAAGCTAGCAGATTCTCAGGCTTACTGTATTGACATTGGTTTTGTAGGATGCTGCAGTGGCAGCCTTTCTGCTCCTGAGTGTCGTGATGATGGATTCCTGTTTTGAAAGTGCCCAGGCATCAGTGTAGTGGGTGCTGCAGGGATGCCAGGAAAAACAAACTATTCAATCTTCAGAGTAGGGATGGGACAGCGACAAAAATATGGGTCACAACAGCAAACAAGGAGGAGAAAGCACACTTTTGACAATTTCTTGTCAAGCAAGCCCCATCCATCCTATGCAAAACTAGGTGATGAGCCCCAGACATTGGGCCAGAGGAGCATACAATCATCTTATTCAGTTAAGGTGTGATGCATACTCACACAGAAAATAGATGTTGGCAATTAAACCCACATGTCTTTGGGATGTAAATAGCAAATTGGTTGGAAACTGTAGTCTGTGTGGGTGTATGTGGGTGAATGGAAGACAGGGCATGGGACTTGTGCTGGGTAAATAAAAATTCTGAAGATTTTTCCGCCATTTCAAATAGAAAATGTCAGGAGGAAGCAACGCTTCTGTTTCAAAGCTGTATTTAGACATCATTTTGAGAGGATTTGATAACTCTGCAATATGTTCATTTTTATTCCAAGCTGATCCCAAATGAAGACGTTAAGACTTTTATTTGTAATCTCATTAATCCATTTCATTTCAAGGGATTGGTTCCAATCCCTTCCCCCAGTCAAACAAATAATCTGTTTTCATTTGAAGCTAATCGTTTTTTTTAGCTTTGGTAAGCAAAGTAGAAAATAATAATCCCTATTTGCCTGGCATTATTGCACAGAGACCTGAGTTCTGGTGTTTCCTATAAGTGTTTGATCCTGCAGCTCTGATGTTTTTTTGAAGGCAGGTGTTTTAATGCAATCAGAATGGCTTACGGGTTTCCACAACAAGCCTTTGTCCCACAAGACCAACCTGCGACTCTGCCCAGCCCTGTTTCATAAAATGAAACCAGGAAGCCTCCCAAACATGGCGTTTATCCTAAGATTTATGTAACAAATTAATTTCCTTTTGAGCTCCGGCGAAAGATTTGTGGGCCTGCGAAAGTGTTTATGAAATCCAGCCGGTTTAACTTCCCCTGCTTGGAGCTGCGCTCACTCTTGTGACAGAATTAATCAAGGAGGTATGGCAATTCAAAGAGCAGAAGGGCAGAGCCCAGAGCGGTGCCAATGGAAAGCATGTGAGGCTTTGTGAAAATAATTAACTTGTAACGGAGTATGTCATCGTTTTGCCATGTGGGGATTGAAACCAACTCCCTTCCCTTTATCCTCCATAAAAAAAAAAGAAAAAAAGAAAAAACCTCTCTGTTACCGGTTCAGATGGAAATAAAACTGGATGGCGCTCATTATTTTGGCTAGCAGCAGGTGAACCTGATGCCTCCTCTCTGATCTCCCCCCTGCCCAACAGCATCCCCAAGGTCCTCAGAGATCAGAGATGCTTTCAAGTGGAACCTGGGCCAAAACACGAGCATTCCAGGGCCAGTTTGTGCGGTTCCACATTAATCTCGTCAAGTCCTGGGCAAGACTGGGTTGCACTTCAGACAAACCTGGCCTGGCTCTGGAGTGGATCCAGGATGAATTTCTGAGCAGGCATGACACGGAGGCAGGCCAAGTTTCAAACTAACCTGGGCTGATTTCTATCACTCCAGTCAATCATGGGCATTTTTCCTCTCCCCCTTTCTTTTCTTTCCACCTTTTAATTTTGCTTTTATTCTGAATTTCGATACTCAGAGCATCACCCTGTCTGCCAATAGCAATGAGGGCCAGAGCTCTCTCACCTCTGCTTCCCCTTCAGTGAAGGAAGTAAAATGATAATTTCTAACTTTGGCTACAGGCTTGTTTCTCATGCTGGAGTATACCTGGTTCTACAGAGAGCATGCAGATGCTGAACACAGAGCAACGCCATGGAGAAGGAAAACCTGACTGAACCCTGCAGAGACCGGTGTTCACGCCAGAACAACTAAAGAGCCAGGCTATATTTGAATCTTCTATCGTAGCATCCTTATTCATGGGTTTTAGCTATTTTCTGAAATGGTGTGGAGAGTCAGGACCCAGCAGACGTGGATAGGAGATGACCAGAATTGTCCCTGGCTCCCCTCACCTTAGACATAGTTCGTATTGTCGGACAAAGTTGGGTGGCTATAGATGGTCTCTTTGTGGTCCCCAGAGCTACTGCTGGCTGTGAGATACTCTGTACAGTGCTGCCCATGGGCCATGAAAGGTCTCTCTGCTGGCGTCTTCTAGCTCATCTCTATTTCTTTTGCCCTCCTCATTCTCAGGGTTTTCAGTACCAGGAGTCTTCAGAAGGAAGGCAGGCAGGTGGATTTTGTGACGCTTGGGATTTGGAGCTCCAAAGTGATGGTACATGTGCAGCGTCTCCTGCTTTGTCACTAACAGCCCCACCTCTAGAGACAAGGCTTGCTTTCAGCAGAAGCACTGGGTTATACTTTTAAAGCTCCATATGTACTTATCATACCCCCACGCTCCCAGTCTTATTTCTAGTAAAATGACCTTTTTTCTTCCATGTCCCCAAACCACTGAACCACATCACCTGGTGAGACTGCTTTGTGTTGGTGCTATTAGTATATGCAATGTTCCTTCCCTACGCCGAGACCTGCAATTGCCCTCTTGGAGTCATAGAGGAATTCAGAATAAAGTGATTATTGCTGGAGTTTCGAATAACCCTTTTCAAGACGGTTGTTCCTCTCTGGACTAATCAGTTCCACAAGTGCAATAAATTGGACAAGGGCTGCATAGAGGGAGCTGAAGGAAAGCCAAGGCTTGCAAGTTAAAAAGCAGCCTCTAGCTCCAATTTCTACGCCAGGGAAAGAGTGGTTGGGGCTTTCAGGGGAAACTTTAATTGATCATGTTTCACCTTCCTTCTCCGAGTCTCCCTTTCCTTCCTGTTCCAACTTTCTCTCCTTTCTTTTCCCATTATCAATTTTTTTTCCAGAAGTATTTTCCTTGCTTCCTGAGAAACTAAGTTCATGACCATCTTTCTGCACCTAACTTCACACTTTCTGTGAATTAAGGTCCAGCATACAAAGATCACCACGATTTCCTCTGCAGTCTGGATGTGATTTTTACTGTTGCAGTAGCTGAGAAAGCTGATAGCATAAGGGTGGGGGAACACTAACCCTCTCTGAAACACATGTTGAAATTGTCTTCCCCTGATTCTAAATTGTTAAAACCCTAAATTCAGGCTTGAGTGCCTGCTCAGTCGGATTCCAAAACCTTTCAGCTCCATTAGAGCCTGCCTAGAGATGTAAAGGCTGTTTCGGGTCTGTCTGTCTGTAATGCAGATGTTTTTTTTCATGGAGGCTGGAGGAGTCAGGCAGAAGTTTTGCGGCAGTTGTACGGTTTTACCATTGTTACCAGCCCAGACACCCACCTGAGTAGGAACCCACAGCAGTGGGTCCATATGGTCCCCACGTCAAAATCAAGACTAGTCTTAACAGGCAGAGTAAACACAGATTTAATGTCCCTTTTCCCTGTATTCTTAATGTATAAAATGGAGGGGATGTTACTGCCTTTCCACCAGTTGGATGGAGATTGTCTCTCCCTATTAGACCTGCGGGGGGAAATTCCAAGCAGAATTTTACATCAGAAGCTGCAAATTCGTTGAAATGTGTTTAAGGAAAGGGTCAGGATGTGGAGGAATTTGCCCGAAGGGAGAGCTTCGTTGTAATTTCTCAGCATCTCTTCTCTTTCCAGGGCTGAAAATAAATTTGGTTGGCCTGACTCAGGCTATGTTTTGGGTTTCGTTAAAGCTTTCAGATCATTTCATCTGACATGGGGAGCCCAGGACACCACTGCTGGTGTTCCCATCTGTGCTGGATTTTAGGAATATTGACAGTCTCATTGTACTGGGCAGTTTAAGCCTTACTATAACACACACAAATAAACAAGGTATTAACATAAAAGTGCAAGATAGAAAGGGCCATTTTTAACTCACTAAGTGGGGATGTACTGAACTCTGTGCACATTTGTTGTGAGCTAAGATCTTTTAAACACTTCCCTTGATTAGGCTGCGCTGATGAATCAGCCTTGGAAGGATGTTGTCCATATGTACATCCTCTCTAGGCTTTTATCCTCCCCTTCACACCCTTCTTAGCAATGCGTCGTATTTATATACAACTTCATGGTTTCAAAAGCACCATGAAGGCACCACATCACTAACTCACGATGGGAGAGAATAGATACTTGAGTTCCTTTTCCATAGTCACCACTTGCTTAGAGAGAAGGACGTAAATAAACCTAGGCTGTTAGTCTTGACGTTTAAAGACTCTTCAATCAGGTCTTCTCTCTCCCCTTGATATTTAATAACATCCATGAATGGTGTTCTTAATCTGTCTGATGGATATTACTCTTCCAAGATACCTGTTTTTAAGCATTTTAGCATGTGAATGAGGATGAAAAATAACCTTAAAGGTGACAGGAGACTTCGATGTAAGAAAATGAAACGTTCATGTAGTCAACGATGCCAGAAATTAGGTCTTTGGGAGAACTATCAGTAGGCTTGTGCTGGGGATAATAGCATGTGATGTGGGAACATCAGTCTTTCTTTCAACTGCGTAACTCACGCAGTCACTCCCCACATGCTTGTCAGCCCTTCGAGCACCTGAGATGAGATGGACAAGGACAGAAATGAACCATGACAGGAACCTGAATACTCCTAATTTTCGTCTTGATCTTCAGACGCAAGATCAGCTGAAATAAAACACCATCATGCAGAACTTAGGGGAAACACCTCTCTGCAGCAGGAGATGGAAAAAAGGTAGGATGCCCCAGGTCATCTAAAATAGTACTAGACCCTTTCTATAGGCAATGGTGACCCTTGCCTACAGTCGCCCAGGTTATCATGCTTTCTGCTTTGCTCCATGCAGTAATACTCGCCCCCTCTCCCCAGGGAGAGGAGGAATGCCTACAGGGTTGCACTGTGTGACTCAAGGAATATGGGGAACAAATTGCCTGGAGAAACTGAGTAGAGAAAAGAGGTTTTGGGAGTGCAGAGATGTGCATTGACTGTGGAGGAGAATTGGGAAGTGCCAGTAGGAACTAGAAGAGAGTAGGCTGCAATGCCTTAATGAACTTGGGAAAAAGTGAATTAGAAAAAGGAAAGGAGAGAAAGCAGAGAAACCTGGAGAAGCAATTAGAATAAAAAGAAATCTCATAGAATGGGCAGAAGGGACTGAGAGAGCAGAAAGGGGGGAGGGAAGAGGCAAAACACACGGCAGCAATGTGTTTATCCAATCGATATCGTCTCTCTGATTGCATTACCCTGTCTGTTACAGGACAAATTCCTACAGCTTCAGGGAGGAAGGACAGATGGCTGCCTCGACATGCTAGATTAAAAATGTTGCTGCTCTGGATGCCGTAGATAGCTGTTTAATTAATTGGAGGGGAAGAAAACAATTTGAGAGCTCATCAGAATGCCCCAAGGGCGTCTCCGGCAGCAGGAGTGCAGGGATCTCCGCTATCAGCTACAGCAGACAGGGACAGGCTGACGGCAGCCCTCCAGACGTCTTCCCTGGCCACAGCAGTCTGGGTTTGCTAGTCTCTGCGCTCATCCCCACCCCTCCAGCAGTGGCACCAGCTGGGAATTGGGACAGAGCCAAACACTTCTTTTTTTTGTCATTTTGGCGCATTAGATGAGAGCACAGGTCTCCTGGTGAGCCCCATGTTGTCTGAAAACAGGACAGCGGGCAGAATTGTACTACCATTTAGTTCTTTGCTATGGATTTAATGCTCTGGAAAGGATGCCTTGGGATATTTTTCCTTCTCTTCTTTATCTATAGTAGAAACCTCTCACTTTGAGCTCTGGATGAACGTGCCATCACCTCCTCTCCAGGAACCTGCTTGCTAATTGAACTAAATCTTTCTAAGAGGTGCTGACTCAGCAGCCCCATGCTCTAACAGTGTCGTTCAATGACTCTGGCGTGAGGAGTCACGGTGGTTGTATTCAGTTCTGTGCCAGTGAGGGAAAGATCACTTTGCTTTTTGAACCTCAGCATCTCTATCTATAAATGAAGACATAAGAAAGGCAGGTAAAAAGTTAATTGCATTCAGAGCTAATGGTGCAAAATTCATTAGTCTTAATTCTGATCTTTTCCTTGCTCAGTGGATCATGTAAAAAGACATCAAACCCCACAGCTAAAGTTTGACTACTACCTGCAGAAGGTATTTGTGTCAGCTTACAATATTCTTTAATACATCATTGTACTCATAAGTAAATATTTTTTACCTGTCTACTTTCTCCCTAGACAGTGATTCTGCCATGGGATATAAATTCACAGTCCAAACAGCTAATCATGGGGTAGGTATATCTTAAGTGACAAATCCAATACAGAGTCAAGCTATTTTTATTAGAGGAGGCAATAAAAGCCAAATACCTCCAGAAATAAATGCGCATTATTTATCTTGGTCTGTTTAGAGAGTGAGCAGCAGCCATTTCCATGGATTATTTCTCTCCAACAGCCTGTTGAACACAGGCGATGGAGAGGCACAATGGGATGGTCGGGAGATTTCCATAAAGTGCCTCCTTGGTCTCCTTCCATCATAGAATCATAGAATCATAGAATCATAGAATCGTTTAGGTTGGAAAAGACCTTTAAGATCATCCAGTCCAACCATTCACCTACACTACCAAGTCCACACTAAACCAGTCAAGGGTAGACTAGACTAAACCATGGCCCAAAGTGCCACCTCTGCCCGTTTTTTGAACACCTCCAGGGATGGTGACTCCACCACCTCTCTGGGCAGCCTGTTCCAATGCTTGACTACCCTTTCTGTGAAGAAATTTTTCCTAATTTCCAACCTAAACCTCCCCTGGTGCAGCTTGAGCCCATTTCCTCTCGTCCTATCGCTAACTACTTAGGAGGTAGCCGCTGTGATTGCTGACTGCGGGCAGAGCAAGAGCGGGGACGTTTGGGGTAGAAATTAGATTGAGATGGCTCTGTAGGTCTTTACTCTTCTACCTCTATTGCAAACGTGGCTCCTTGTTTCCCATCTTCTGGGACTTCTTCCCTGCTGTTTTTGAAAGACTTGTTGAAGCTGGAAGCTCCGGTGCAGCCTAAGCTGCCGTTTGCCTCTCCAAAGCTGCGCATATGGTGGTAAAAACCCATGGGCTCCACTCCTGACCTGTGGTGATTCATACTACTATATTGTTAATATAATAACTGTGCCTTGCTTTGTTTGCTGTTACAGACAGAGCCAGTGTGTATGTAACACTGAGCAAGCAGGCTGTAGCTGCATTTTCTGCTCTGGCCCTTCCTCCGTCTATGTGAAGGGCGTTAAAAACCCGACCCAGCAACCCTGTGAGAGGTGTGAGGTAACTCAGATCAACTTGGAGAAACATTCAAACACTGAGGTCTCACGGAAGCTGTGTTATTCCAGTTTTGCGTCCATTTTGGTTTAGAAAACGTGTAGAAAAAGCTAATACCGAGAGGGAGAATGGACCTGTCATGTACAATCCTTGAGCTTGCTCCTTCGTGGTCATGCCTGGGAGCAACTTATCCACTGCTTTCTCCTCTGTCCAGGACAACATCTCTGTTGTGGTCTCAGCCTGTTGAGAGGCTGACCACTGAATCCAGCCTGTTTCTGCCTTGACAACATCATTTTATAGCCCCATGAAGTTGTGACTGCTCGGATGGCTTAAATTCCTCCAGAAAAGAGCAAACCCAAAGCACAAACCCACATGGAGAGAGGATGAGGGGATTCCCTGGTTCTCCCCATATGTCAAAAATGACAAATTGATGGGTGTCCTGGTGCCAGTTCTGTATGTCATGATCCCTTCCGAGGAATTTCTTTGCCCATGGATGCAGGGAACCTGTGCATTGGAGAAGTTATTTTGGTAGCGGGGTTAGCTCCTGAGAGTGCTGCTGATACACAAGGGAGAGATGAGGACTGTGCTCTTGATGCCATGCAAAATCTCACCCATGCTTTGTGCAACAGCATTAACCCATCACGGTCACCCCTGGAGGGCCCAGCTCTCTGAGTAGGGCTTTTGTCTGGTCAGCTCCCACTTCACCACAATGGGAAATCAGGCCCTTCTCTTACTGACATTAACGGGTGCAAAGACGCTGGATGGAGAAAAAGTGCACAGAATGGTAAATGTGTAGCCAGAAGGGGCGTTATGTAGCAAGATATCAACACCGTGTTGCTTCATGTGGGTATTTTCAAAATTAGCTTTTTTTTCATTTGCTTTTTGTTAAGTTTCGTTTTGTCTGAATGGATATGGGGAATGTGCCCTAGAGATACTTATCTATCCATTATCAACCTTTATTGTCTCCTGTGATTGCAATGACATTGGGGCCAAAGAATTAGGGGAAAAAGTGCTGATTTCTGGGTCTGTTCAGAACAGCCTGGATGTGTACCGTAGGGGGACTAACATACTTCCATTCAAACTTGATTGATCTGTATTTTTTTTAACTGCTGTATTACTATAATTGCCTGTAGAGAATGAAGTCAGTGCTTGGAATGGGAGAAGCCATTTCTCAGAGGGTCCCAAGCCCAAAAGAAATTTGTTCATTTTATGAATGAGTGAAAATGTTCAGTGGTTTCCCCGTCAAGACCGATTTTGAAAGATTTTTGGCTTCTGTATAGATGAATGCAGCAACTTCAAGTCAGGCTCTGCTCAATGCATTCACTCTTTGCTCCGTCACTTTCTTTCAAGCAGAACATTTTTTTTAGAACAGCTGTTCTATATTACAGATGTTGCCTGGCCAGGTCTTCATCTATATGCAGAGCCTAGGCTGTTCTCTGAGAACTCATGTATCTCTGAAGCAATGTTACTGACTTTCATCTGGGTTGAATATGGTTCAGTGTGAATATAACTGATTGTATAACAATATTACACCAGGTTCCAACGTCCTCTCTCCAGAACCAGCTGCACTAACTTCAGTGGGCCACCAAAGGGAAAAAGATACTATTCACTATGAAGAAATATTTTAAAGGCTGAATTTTTTTCTTCTAAGTTTCAGATTTAAATGGAGGTCACGACATGGTAGAAGACGCTCTCAAAATGCAGCTATCTGAACTTGGGGCAATAAAAAGAGTTAAAATGCAAATATTTTTCTGTACTTTCTTTACCATACTGGCAGGACAGAGCCTTATCTGGTTGCTAAGGTTTAATGGACAGCCATTGCCATCTCATCAGAGTTTAAATATTAATGTTTGCTTACTGCAAGATAAAGATGGGGTCAATAATGCCAGTCAAAATAGGTCAAATGCTGAATGCTTCTCATGAAGTGGCAATAAAAAAGGACTCTGTAGATGAAAGTCCTGTTCTCATAAATTATTTTATGAATAACAGATGAACTGGTAGAGATTTTGATATACTGTCTGACAGCTTGTCTATGGGAAAAGAGATTAAATCTTCCAAATAAATAGTCTATCTTTGCTTGGTTTGGTATACATCCATCTATTTCAGATAAAGGATCATTTGCAATGGTTGATATTTGTTACAGACACTATGCGCCTGCACCTTTATTTACATGCAGAGCCTAGCACTTGTGTAATCTTTGAAGAGCTCTGGGAAGATGATGGGAGCTGATGACAGCAGCCATCAAGTAATTCAAGGATCCTACAAACTGTGATTAAGCCAGTGATTATTGTAACAAATCTATGGTCACATTGGACCTTGCAGCTGTCATTGTGCTGATCATCTTGATGCATCAAAGTAACCATGACAGGGGATGGAGAGCTGAGCTCAATGCTTAGAGAATTATAATTGACTGTGCCTTGATACGGGTGATTTTCTCTGCTATCCCTAACGCCTGAAGACTTTGATGCAAAGCTGAGTCCTCCAGCCCTCCAGCAGAGGATGTGGCACAAGAGACCACCTGAAAGCTACTGCAAAATTTAAGCACACCACCAAACCCTCTCACTTTCCCCAGTATGCTCTTAGTTGCTTAGGTGTCCCTACTTTATTGGCTCCTTCACTATTAATATATCTGCACGGGAAAAGAGGGATTGCTATAAAAATGCAAAATAATAGGATGAGAATCTGGGGCAGAATAAAAAAAATAAATTTATATCACCATCCCTTCCTTTGGAAGAAATCTTTGCAATTTTCTTCTCTTAGGACAATGTTTCTTGTTCCTTCTTTCCTGGCCGTCTAAAGGGCTAACCAAATATTCTAGGCTCTCTTTAGAGGTGGTGAGAAAATATATATCCCCACAGTTTATGTGTTGGGCTCCAGGCCCATCGCATGTCCCAAGTGCTCTGCTTGCACAGGGGTAGTTTTGTTTAATATTTACCCAGGGTGCCCTTTAGTTTGGCTGTCTGTAGAAGCGGATGAAGGACCAGGTGATGGGAGCCAGATGACCCCATGCAGGCTTCAGGTCCAGAGACCTCAGAGGCAGTTTCTCTGTGTTGCTTTGGTTCAAATGCACTTTTTTATTCTGCACTAGAAAAACCAGCTGAGGGAAGAAGTTAGCCTTTGTGCCTGGTGCTTGTTTGTTAGTAGCAAACCCACTCCCGGCTTGCAAAGCAACAGCTTCTCTAACATGGTTGCTTGAACCTCTCTGTTGCTCCCCTGAAAAGACACAATATGGGGCTTTGCAACCAGCACTCCTTCTGCAGCACAGCGTGGAGGAGAAGCTGCACTGGAGTCAGGAGTGTGTGTGTGCGTGCATGGCTGGAAATGGTTTTACCTAAAGGTGAAGACCTCTTTGAGCTCAGTTTCTGGTGAAGTGACTCCAGTCACAGCTGCTTAAGCCTTCTTCTGGATGCACTGTGGGCCATCCTTCTGGATGCCTCTCCAAGAATGTCACCTGCTTTTGCAGATAGTGGGGAATGATGGGAGGGAAACCTCCATCTCAGCAAAGTAAAAAGCAAGGACCTCTTCCTGCTCTTTCTCTTGCATCCCCTTAAATGCTGTGTAAGGTCATGTCCCTAACCCTCCCTTTGTCTGGCTGCCTCTTCCAGACAGCTGTCCTGCAAGCTCGGTCTGTGGTTTTGCTGGTGCATGCATATAACTTCCCTGACCCAGCAGAACTTCTCCAGATTTACACCAGTCAGGCAGGAGGAGAAAAAGCCTCCCTGAACCCAGCCAGGAATTGGCTCAGGAGAACAGATTTACTGCAAAAGCTGCCGCCTGTGATACTTCCAACCTGCCGAGAGAATTAGCACTTCGATCTCCCACAGGCAGACACCCGTTCTTGGAATGACTTTTTAGGTTGACTTCGCCTTGCAATCATTATAATGGCCCACACTGACAAGGGTGGATCGCACTCATCAGCTGCATACAGTTCAGAAGTGCTTTTGAGGTTGCCTTCGTGTGGACCAGAAAGTCTCCTCCCTTAACGCTCCTCTCCATGGGTGACGCTGATCCGGGCTGAGTGCCAGTGCTGCTGTGTGGAGGGGCAGCCCTGCTTTTATGAGCCACATTGGCCAGCGGTGATGCAGAAAGGTCTAAAACGTTGCACCCTTGTGTAAGATGTGCTGGCCTTGCTTTGTTTTTAAACGGGTGTCTGCAGATCTTTTCTTGCTGCCAAGTGCCTTATTTACAAGATAAAAAATTAAATGCGTCAGGAAGCTCCTAGCCTTAAAACAGCTTGAAAGAAAATACATTATTACTGTTGTGGAATCCTCAGGAGAGGAGGGAGACTCAACAGGGAGGTGATGAGAAAACACTCCCCAAGTCCAATAATGAAAGGGGAGAAGTGGGTTATTTTCTGTCTGAAGTCAGCAGATGCCAAAATAATGATAAATCATTAACCTCTGCCATTTTTCTAGTCCTGTGGTCTAATCAGCAAAGCTATTCTCTCTCAGCTGGGCTGATGTGTTTGGCTGTCTCTGTTCTTCTGGTGATGGGGTGAGGTGACATGGTGTTTTCTGCACGCTGGGTCACTGAGGGGACTGGGACCATAGTTTTCAAGTGAAGGTTCGGAGCCTGCAGCAATGAAAATCCCTGCCCTGAGCGTGGCACCTGCGGCTGCACTAGCTGGTTAACGGAGTTACTTTTCCTCCTGCCTGTTGGCCCTACGTCTCTGGTTTCTCCACTGCCCTGTATCAATCACTACTATTCTGGAAAATGTTGGGTAAGATTATTTATTTGGAGTACTGTAATTTTAGTCCATTTTCATCTTGGGGCAAGTGAACACTTAAAATGCAAAACTACACAGACTATATGGAATCTATGGCAATACATGGAACCCACGTTGCTGCAAAGTGGTGAAGCATCCTGCTCCAGGAAAGATAGCAAGGAAGAGAAAACTTGAAGCAGGAGTAAAAGCTGAAGGGCTGGTTTGTATAGAAAGGATGGCATGGGAATGAGACATGGAAATGGTCTTCAAACACCTAGGAGGCAGCTGCAGAGATGGAAGGAATGAGTTGTTACTCATGTCTCCTGGTAAGTGATGGTCCAGAGCTGCAGCGGAGAAGAGATCAGACAACCTCTAGCAAACACTCACAGCAATAAATAGGTGAAACCTGAAACTCAGTAGCTGGGGAAACAGAGAAACCTCCATCACTGGAGGCTTTCATGACCGTGTGAGACAGATGAGAGAGGACTATACGGTAGAAGATGGAGAGAGGAATATAAAGTAGAAGGTGGATTATACGTCCTCAATTACTGCTATGAGATGTCCTGCCACCACTACTGTGCACGGTTCTGGTCTCTACAGGTGGATCAGAACACACCTACATGCAGTGGAGCAAGAAGAAGAACAAAGGAGAGCGCTACAGTGATCAAGAGGATGGATGTATTTCTCCATGAAGAGAGACTAAAACACTCTGGGACTCCTCAATCTGGAGAGGGGAAAAGAGAGGGGGATGCACTCCATGCTTCCAGCATCATGTAGGCAGTGGCTAAGGTGAAAGCAGAACTGTTCAGAAACACTTAAGTCTTCTCTGTATATTGTCCCACTTCTTCTCTTTCTCTTCCCCCGCTCCCCGTGCAACAGTTTGCCAAAATAAATCTGTTGTAGGCTGAGATTATTTTCCTTTGGCAGGAGAGAGTAAAATGTATTTCTCCTGCTTTTAATTGTTTTCCGTCTCCTGAGAAACCTGCTCTGTTTTATGGTGGTACAGCAGCCTCTACCGTGGAGCTGACATTTGAGAAGTTTCAGAGGTTTGGGTTTTTTAAAAAATTTTTATTAGAAGGAACAAAAATCTCTTCATGCATATTCCTGGCAACAGGCTTTTCTGTCTTAGCACTAGATATGCCAGCCATTGACTTCAGCCATGATAAAATGCCAGATGGAGCAGGCGACGCGAGCTGCTTGCTCTGCTTGAGAACTCCTCAGGTTGCAAACATGTTTTCAGCTGGAAAAGGGGCCCATGTTGACCTAAATTCAGAATTTCTGGTGACAGAAACAAAAAACCAATCAAACAGCATTTTAGCCCTCCCCTTTTCCTACCCTTTCCCAATCACAATTCGGAATAAAACCACGTTTCTTTCATCCTAAAATGAATCATGACATTTGGAACCTTTGTAAACCAAAAGTAGATTTCTGTGGAGGTTTGCAAAGAAGGTGCTGATTGGGGTGGAGAAAATCTGAATCTACTCTGGTCACCATCTACCCATCACCTCTGGAAACTAAACCTGTCCTCAGCCAGTAGCTGTGTGCTGTGTAGGATGACACAGAAATTAATGGCAAAAGGGGTTCTCCTTAAGGACTTGGTTTGAGAAGTCTGGCTTGGTATTTGTTGGAGTAAAGGAAGAGATGTGCAACAGAGACCTTTCCATCAGTGATGAGCCCTGCTCCCTTTCTAGTTACCGGAGTTTGAGTCAGTAAGATCAGAGTGGAGAATATAATTTGTCTCATCCTAATGTCAACGTCTGGAAATAGGACTAATTAATCGCACTCTAAAAGTACCTATTTCCCTTCCCTGGCTTTAGGGCGAGGCCAGCTTGACTGGCAGAGAGAAAGATGTTATCCCATAGACATGCAGTGCTTGATTCAGTTGCCAAACAAGTCATCTAGAGCCATGCGAGGTGTCCAAGTACCTTATCCCTCCTGACCTTCAGCTGTGGCTCTGAAAGGGCAGTGGTCTCCTTTGGTCTTAAGCCATATCTACAGTCCCATGTAGATGTTGCAAACACCCCAACATGTCACAACTGACACTATGTGCCTATTTAGACAATTACTTCTCTTAAAGGCAGATGAGGCAAATCCCACATTCTAAGTCTTTCAGGGTAAGGGATGATGTTCTGGGTGAGTACCAGCTCCTGCATTCTGAATGGGTAGCATGTTCTGGGTGAGGGGGGAGTCTTGTGTGGCCACCCAGGACACACAGGCATGATGGTCCACCAACAAGAAGTGTGGGTCTTACCAAATATGTGCTCACCCCTTTGGTCGTAGCAGAAACTCCTGCCTGGACAATGGGTGCTGGGATTGCCACAAGCAGGAATGGGTAGAAACACGTTGTGCCTATTGTGGGACCTCCACAGAAGTTCACCTAGGGTTGAAGAAGGACTTCCAAGTCAGGCACAGACTGTTGCTCATTCAATGGAAGAAGCAGCAAGTGGAGAGACGAAACAGAGCAGATTGTCTTGGGGGAAGATCATACAGGGATGAGATATCCCAACATCATTGCTGTACCTGTGGGCTTGGAGGAAGATGAGGCAAAAGAAGCTGCTGAGCAGCCCATCTATTTTCCTGGTGCATAGCATGTCACGTGCTTTCACTGGCAGTTAGCATATGCTGATGATTTAGCAGAATATGTCAAAGAACATCTGAGGTTGTGGCTCTGCACTCTTTGATAGGGACTCTTTGAGCCTCCTACACTAGGAAACACAGAGCTTCCCACTTCTCTTGCTTTCCCTGGCTTATAATCTGGTTGCTTCCCCAGCATCCTGTATCTTCCCCCTTCCCGTGCCTTGGGATGCAGCCTGGGATCTCAGAACAAAGCTCACCAGTCCAAGAGTCACGGCATCCCTCCTAGGGTGCTGCAAAACCCAGGCCACTGTCCTGTTGGGTGGTAGGCTTCCAGTCCCTGCTCTCGTGTCTGGGATGGAGTCCAAGCCCTGGAGGGGGATGCCTGTTTTCAAGTGAATCCCTTTGAGACTGCGTAGTTCTCCCTTCAGTCTTTCTTCTTTTTTTTTTTTTCCTTCGGTTTCAATTATTTCCCTCTTTGAGAGAGAGAACAATATTCATATGGACATAGGCGATTGATAGCTTGCAGAGCTGAAGGGAAATTAGCAGTCTTAAAATCCACATGGGTGGCTTTCAGTCGGAGCAAAATGAAAGAGGGGGGTATCGAGTGATCCCCCCTCTCCCTCCGATGACAGACTATACATTGCTCATTGTCACATGATGTGATGCTAAAGGCAAATAAGTAAAATACATGTCAAAGCAGAAGGAAGCTGCGAGGGCCAAGCTGGGTTCCTCTTGCTTCGCAGCCTTGTTTTGGAGGCAGCCCGAGAGTGACAGCTCACTGGAGGGAAGACATGAAGCACAGAGTGCAGGATGAACAAACAGCTCCAGACAGTAAAGTGATGAGCATCACGGGCACAGGATGGATGCAGCTGGATGGGTTGGAAGAGGCTTTAGCAACTGCTGATGCTGTTCCTCTTGCAAGTGTCTCATGAGCTCTGTGGCATGGGCTTAGCGGGCCTTTAGGCACTGGCTACAGGGCAGGTACATCAAGAGAGAGGTCCAGCATGTAGCTGGCAGTGTGAACAGGCACATGGCAGGTAAGATACAAAATAGGATGTGATGTTCCTAGTGTGGAGGGTTCACAGGGCCACTCTACTGCAGAAGAAGAGCTGGGTCCTGGGAAACTCTGAACATCAGGCAAATCCAAATTCATCACTATTTCAGGCAAGGAACGCCAGAATGGAGAGGAACACACATCAAAACCCCAGTGTGACAGCATGCTGTGAGTGGTCTGGCTTGTGATTGTCTCTGATGTGGCTGCAGCTTCTCTGACACGGCTGCAACTTGCCCGTTGCCTGTGCAGAAGCCAGGTAACACGGCACAGCACAGGAAGGGGAGGGTATTCCAGCACCCTGGCTCTGCATGATCTGTTAATATTGCCACTGGCAAGTCCCTGCAATAACTTCTTCATCTCTAGAGAGAGACGGTTTATCAGTCAGTGAGATGAGATGGTGATGGAACTGGCTGTGGAAACCCCACCTCATGTGCAGACCTTGTGGGATGTTGTTAAGGTTTGAGACAGCTCCGGGGACAGACTGTGAAGGGGAGGGTGAAGAGCTGCAATTCAAGGTGTGCTTTACAGTTTTTCATTCACTTCAAGTTCCTTATCCCACTGCCCATGAGAAATGTGCCTGCTTTCCCTGGGATGCTGGCCATTGAGCGCGGTGTGTTGGTCCTTCCCCTCCTCCACGAGGGAGGCGTGTGAGTTGCACCACTGTCTTTTTCTGAACCTAATCAGTACCACTGCTGTAATAAATCCCATCCACCCAGGACATAAATTCAGCTGGCATGTGTATTCACCACAGAGGCTTCAACAGCTTCCTGCAGGGTCTGTGCTTTCCC
The DNA here is from genome assembly GCF_030463565.1 of Pelecanus crispus. Classification (NCBI taxonomy): domain Eukaryota; kingdom Metazoa; phylum Chordata; class Aves; order Pelecaniformes; family Pelecanidae; genus Pelecanus; species Pelecanus crispus. Next base: position 1,830,983 of record NC_134644.1, read on the forward strand.
AAAGCTTGGCAGCTTTTCCTCCTATCGGTTACTGTGTCCTATAGGAGGGACCACCCAGAAACCCTCCTGCTATTGTTCCACTCGGGCGCAGAGTGACGGCGTGCAAGATGCTGATTCTGCAGGTAAATGCCACCCTGGCTGATCGATCCGACTGGTAAAGATTTTGCAGCCAGCCCCATAAGCAGTTGCTGAGCTGACCCAGTGGCTGCTGAGCAATTTCAGTTATTGGTCTCTCGCTGATGTTGCAGTAAAAGCGAGGCATTAGGAAAATGTCCTTGCTTTGAAGCTCCCTATGTGCTTAAAATTAAGCCTGTGCTTGAGTGGAAGATAACCACCGGTACAGGAGGGACCTCAGGAGAGTGTCTACTTTCTCCTCCTGCAGGAGAGCACAGTTTAGTTGCACTTGCCTGTTGCCTGCTTCAGAAAAGTCTTGAATCCTGGGCATTTGGGGCAAAAATGTCACCTCTAATGATTCAACAAAATGGGGAATTCTCCAGGGCAGGCACTAAGGCTCTTTCTTCTCATATACTAGCCCTTGTAAGGCAATGTGGCACTCACCCTTCAGGTGTGCTGCTCTTGCGTGGGGCAGAGGAAGGGGAAAGGGAGATCAGGAGATGTTGGGAGAGGTGCTTGGATGGAGGTTGCTCCAGGACAGCATTCACAAAGCAAGGGCATAGGGATCATGGAATAATTCAGGCTGGAAAGGGCTTCAGAAAGGAGGTCTCTGGTCCAACCTCCTGCTCAGTGCAGGGTCAGCTCTGAGGTCAGACTAGGTTGCTCAGGCCTTTGTCCAGTTGGGTTTTGAAAACCTCCAGGGATGGAGACTGCACAACCCCTCTGGGCACCCTTTTCCAATGCCTCACTGTCCTAATGGTCAAAACCACACCACTGAAAGGAAAGACATCACTGATGGCGAAGTTGAGCTGGAATTCACAATTCTTAATATTTTAACTGAAGGGGAGAAAAGTACTCAAAATACCCTAAGGAAGAATAGATCGCCACAGGGTAAAGTGGACTTGCTCTTCTGAAGAGGTGATCCTGGTTGTACCATCTGACACTGTTACTAGAAATATGTTTTCATTACCCCTCACAGAAGGAAATTCCCAAACGGAACACAACTGAAGTTAAAACTAGCTAATGTGTTGTCTGCAGTGGCTGATAAAGCAGCCAGCTCAAGCTTGGAAAGGAATAATCCTGGGATATTAGAGTGAAAAATGCAATTTGACATAATCCAAATGCAGTCCAGGAGACTGGCTATCCCAAATTTGCAACTCCAGCTGCAATTTTAAGATATCTGATTTACCAACTGCAGCAAGCAGAGAGGTTTCCACCACGCTTCCATCCTGCTGTCTCTCAGAAGCATCAAAGAGGAGCCAACAGAAGGGAAAAACGGTTCCCAGTTCACTCTGTTGCCGATGACAGTGCTTGAAGATTTTGTGTCTGACTTGGAGCAGAACATGTGACTCTTTTTTCCCACGACTATGACAGCTTAATTGGAGCTGCATGAAATTGTTTTCCTTTCACAGTAAATAACATCAAATTTGACTATGCCCTCCCTCGTTCTGTGTCAAAACTCTCAGTGACTGGTTTTATTAGGGGTATGCATCATCTGAGCAGCAGTGGAAGCAGTAGACCAATTTCTGTGCTTAGTCACAGTGGAGCAGAAGTAGATAAATCCCTAATTGAGCGAACGTAGCCTATTCTAAAGCAATTAAAGTCAATGCAGCAGTGGGGGAGGACTCTGGGTGCAAACCATTGCAAGTCAGAAGTCACCAGGATTTATCCGACCTGTGGCACATTTAACAATAGTGGACAGGGGTAAAGAGACTATGGCGATCAGCAGTCAAGTAGGGTGGGTTTCAGCTCCTGCTTCAGACACCACATGGAAGCCAACCTCCCATTGCTAGTAGACAGCAAGAAGTCTCTTGCTAGCAGAGCTTCAGGGGACACTTCTGTTGTCCACACACGGGCAGCAGGAAGCAATTTAAGATGTCCTGATGTATCTTAGACATCCATATGGGCCCAGCAAACATGGCGCAAGACTTATGAGAGATCTGTGCCCTTTTATACAGGTGGCTGGAGGACAAAAATGTATGTCAGATGGCACTAGATGTACTCTGGTAAATGCAGCCATTCTGACATGCTGTAGAGCAACTGCAAGGCTGCTGTACATTTGATTTTGGAAGGCAATCATATTTTACATCCTGTACACCAGGCCCAGCACACAGAGAGCTGGGCACCCCAGCACATCTTTTGCAAAGGCATCTGAGATACAGGTTTCAAGGAAAAGGACAAGCACAAACATATTTAGAGGAGCACAGACAAGTTGGCTCAGGTTTCTGGTTTACAATAGCCAGCTGGGAACGTGAGGAGAGACAGAAAATCTCATTGCTAGATCAAGAGTCGCACAGTATTTTTTCTGGGAGACACACAGATGTGACTGGGAGTAAGCAGGGCTTGTTTTGAGGTCTGGATCTCCGCATTCATCTTCTGGGTCTGTAAGAGCCCACCCACTGTGGTGCTGAGTCAGTATGCACGTGTATGTGTGAGCGTAGGTTGGTGCAAAGAGAGGAGAGGCTGGCCCACACTCACACCAAAGCATTAGCAGCTCATCCAGTAAGATTTGCGAAGCCCAACCCCTGAACCAGATTTGCTGTAGGAGAAGGATATTTTTTCTTTCTGATAGAAATACTGACTTTTTCTGAAATGATGAATTCTTGTTCATGAGAGGAGAAAAATAGCTTATTAAGCACCAAAACCATTAGCTCAATTTTCTCATCTTGCTCGAGCAGTTGAGTTTTAGTGATCCCTTTAAGTTTAAAATGAGTCCTTTTTTCGGCAATCAATCTCTGGCAGAAGAGAAGTCCTCAGTCACAGACCCAGCTTGCTTGTTGGGTTCTGGAAACCTCCCAACAGCTCCTCAGGGGCTGCTGAACATCTTTGTGTATGGAGATGTCCTAACCTTTGCATGTGTATAGAAACGCAATGAAAAACATCTCTACCTCACTCCATGCATCCATATTAGGACAACATAGAGTGCGAAGCAGAACTGGGAACATTGCAATTAGAAGTAATTAACTGAAGAAGAAGCCTGTTCCTGGGTGGCAGCTGGTGTGTCGTGAGGTTGGCAGGATAATGAATTTTGACTGCAAGGACGTCTCTTTCCTATGAAGGGTGGAAAATGTGGGGGTCGTGCCTAAAAGTTTGCCTCTGCTGAGGTTCACCATAGAAGCTCTGTCATGTCCCAAGTTGGTGTATTGCCGTGTTGCCCTGGGGTGGACTTGCTGCTAGCTTGTTCCTCTGAGGCTCCTCTGCTTTCAGAAAGGACTTTTCTGAGCACCTTGTTGTCCCATGCAGTTCAGTTGTGTCTGTGTACACATGGGCATGCCAAGCTCCTTCCCACTGGCAGGCAGACCGAGAATAAATTCAGGAGTGACAACTTACTGCTCGCTGGCAGCATGGGGACCTTTGCAATGCAGGGACAAACAGAATGGTGGGACCTGCTCCAGAAGCTTTCTGCTGAGTCGTGCAGTTTGGTGACCAGAGCCATGGGAATTTCCAAAGCCCTGTGAATAGCCAAGGCAGGGATGAAGCAATTGGACTTGAAAGGGATGGTAGGAGCTCCGCTCAAGGGAACATTGCCATGGTGCAGCTTGTATACCCAAAATCTCCTTAGCTGTGTTACTAATTACATACTGGGTTATTAAATTATATCTCCACTTTGGGGAAGAGGGAGGGGGAAGAAAACAAAAAAAGAATTCAGTGAAGGCTTGGTACTTTAATTCTGGATACTTTAAATCTGTGGCCTATCTGTCATGGAGAATGAGAGTGCTGCCTCTTTCAACCACAAGCGTTTGGTGCAGCACTGGCTGAGAACAACCCTCCAGCGAGTGTTGTGTGAACACGTAAGGATGAATTCAGAAAGCAGGACACCTCATGAAGTCAAGGGACATGTGTCTCTCTCAAAGGAATACCACAAACATGTGCACTTTCATAGCTGCTTTTATGGTTCTGTATGTTCTGCCATAATAAAGCGAAGATCTGAGAGGCAGCTGGTTCTTTATCCAGTAGTGCAGAAGAGAGATTGAGGGATGTGGCTGAGAAGGCTGAAGTGCAGTCTATACTAAAAATATCGGCTGTGACCAGAGAGCAGTGTTAACGCCAGGGATAAGGGAGTGAGATCTCAGTCTAGAACAGGGAAGGAGCCAGTTTCAACACTCAAACGCATGAGAGAATTTCAAATTGGCTGCCCTTGCTTCATCCTTAAATATTTCGAGACAGACAGTGGAATTGCAGAGCTTGTAATGACTATTCTAGTGAGCACATGGAAGATGGATGAGGTACTTGAAGACAGGAAGAGGTGTAATGCAGTACTTATCTTTAAAAAGGGAAAGATGAATGAAGGAATTACTGATGACTCAATTTAACTAAAATTTCTGAGGAAAAAAATGGAATAAGTAATTAAACTGTTTGTAATACCAAAAAGCACAGACTGGGTGCCAGGTGAGCTAGAAAACAGATTTATTGAAAAGGACGAGGGGGTCCTGGTGGAAAAGAAGGTGAACGTGGGTCAGCAGTGCCCTTGGGACAAAGAAGGTTAACCCCATACTGTGCTGCACCAGCGAGACTGCATGCAGAAACGGAAGGGGAATGATCCTTCCTCTGTTTGGCACTTGTGAGACCACATCTGGAGCACTGCCTGGTTTGGGGCTCTCCAGTACAAGAAAGACATGGATGTACTGGAGCGAGCCCAGTGAAGGGCTACCAGGATGGTTGGAGGGCTGGTGCACTGTTTATAGGAGGAGAGGCTGATGGACCTGGGTTTGTTCTGCCTGGAGAAGCGAAGACACAGGACAGAGATGCTTGTGTCCTAACGATTACTTGATGGTGTAGAGAGCCAGACTCTTCTGGGAAGGATATAGTATCATAGAATCATAGAATCATAGAATCACAGAATGCTTTGGGTGGGAAGGGACCTTTAGAGCCCACCCAGCCCAGCCCCTGCAGTGACAGGGACAGCTTTAACCAGAGCAGTGTGCTCACCTCTTTGGGCAACCTATTCCAGTGCTTGACCACCCTCATTGTAAAAAACTTCTTTCTAATGACTAGTCTAAATCTATTCTTCTTTAGTTTAAATCCATTATTCCTTGTCCTGTCACAAAATAGTAGATGGACAACAAGCCACGGACTCAGGTTGCAAGAAGGAAAATTCAGATTAGATACTGGGAAAATATTTTACACCACAATAGTGATCAAATACTGGAACAGGCACTGGTAGACTTTTCTGGGATCTCCTTCCTTGGAGATATACAACCCTAGCTTCAAAGTCCTGAGCAACCTGCTCTATTTTGGGGAGAGGTTGGACCAGAGACATCCACAGATCCCTTCCAGCCTATATTACTCTACAAATCTAAGAAGTTCATGCCCCTACAGCACTGGATAGTTAGGATTTGTTGAGCATTGATAAGCTATTAAGTCACTACATCTGGAGAAGCTGAGTTGACTCTGCTGAGAGCATTGGAATTTTCACAGCAAATCTCAAAGTATAGCACAGATGCAAAGTAAGATGCAGCAGACATTTCAGCTGACCTGTTTCAAGCTTCTCACAGCAACTGCTGGACTGCAAATACTCTGGGAGGCTTATAAATGCCACAGTCCTGGTTTTGTTTAGTGGAAATAGCAGCTCAGGAACAGACACATGTAGCGACCTAGGATTAGCCAAGAATACGTGTTCTGCCTATGGACAGTTAATAAGGCAGTTGACCATAAGGCTTTGGGCTTCCATGCTGAAAAGAGGGAGTTTGATTCCTCATGTTTCTACTTGATCTTAGTTTATTTTATTACTGAGCTAGCCCCATCGGGTGCCAGTTTTTTTACAAATAACACAGTCCTAATTGCAATCTCTTTTTCCAACTAGCTCTGTTCTTCATCTCTGAGATAAAAGAACTCTTGCGGATGACACGGAGGAGGCTCAATTCCTATGAGATACTGATAGAGGGAGAGCTCCATCACTTATAACATAATGAACTGACTTAATAAGGTCCATTATAGGAGAAAAAAGCCCCACAGCGGGCTGGCTGGAGGATGCCGAATGTCTCAAAGGGTATTTTCACCTAAGCTGCATCAGCGTATAGCAATTATGTGAGTTGTTTGTGGCTACTTGATTGGCAGGACACTGAGATGACTACTCTGCTTTGATGACAGGGGACAGGCTGCTGACAAGAAAAGTCCACAGGAAAATTATAGGAATGTGGTTCGAGTGGGCCTTGAGAAATCATCAAGTCCAGGCTCTTAAGTGTGCTTAAATATGTGCGTGCAAGCTGCATCTATACTGGAAACTAAACAAGACCTATTCATGGCCTTGGGGCTTCGTAGCACGGTGTAATTCTTATTCGAACAGCCACCAGCCCTGCAGCCCTGCGGAGAAGGACTTGGGGGTGCTGGGGGATGAAAAGCTGGACATGAGCCGGCAATGTGCGCTTGCAGCCCAGAAAGCCAACCCCATCCTGGGCTGCATCCCCAGCAGCGTGGCCAGCGGGGCGAGGGAGGGGATTCTGCCCCTCTGCTCCGCTCTGGGCAGACCCCCCCTGCAGCCCTGCGCCCAGCTCGGGGCCCTCAGCACAAGGACACGGAGCTGCTGGAGCGGGGCCAGGGGAGGCCACAGAAATGATCCGAGGGCCGGAGCCCCTCTGCTGCGGGGCCAGGCTGGGGGAGCTGGGGGTGCTCAGCCTGGAGAGGAGGGGGCTGCGGGGAGGCCTGAGTGCGGCCTTTCAATACTTAAAGGGCCTTATAAGAAAGACGGGGACAGACTTTTTAGCAAGGCCTGTTGTGGTAGGACAAGGGGTAATGGTTCTAAACTAAAAGAGGGGAGATTCAGACTAGGTATAAGGAAGAAATTTTTTACGAGGGTGGTGAGACACTGGCACAGGTTGCCCAGAGAAGTTGTGGATGACCCAACCCTGGAAACGTCCAAGGTCAGGTTGGATGGGGCTCTGAGAAACCTGAGCTGGTTGAAGATTTCCCTGCCCATGGCAGGGGGGTTGGACTGGATGACCTTGAAAGGCCTCTTCCAACCCAAACCATTCTGTGATTCTATGATTCTATGATGACTTCTTCCCTCCCATGAAACAAGACAACCTCACCCCACTCTCAACTGGGGACAGTCCTTGGACAGTACAATCCCGTGCTCAGTAGCTTAGGCAAAAACCGTACCAGGGTCTGTGATAAGACTTAAACAGGACAGTTGTAGGACAGTCCTTGAACAAGTGCTCTGCCCAGTTTGGACAACTGATGTCCAAAGTTGTGTCACTGCAAGACAGCCAGGTGGAATTCCTGAGGCCCAGTTTCACATCTGGAAGCAGCCTATATTTGTGTTGATTAGGTAAATTTAGTGAACTGCCAAGCATCAGGAAAAACATTAAGAACAGGTGAAGTAGGGCTCAGGAATAATTTACAGGCAAATTTTGCTGCCCTTCCTGCCTGTAAATAATTTTCTTGCAGGTCCTTGTTTTATTCAGCCAAGTTGGCTGGTAATTGCTTGCGTGTAGATGTTTTTCACTGGAGCATGAAGAGGATTCAGTAGCAGCCATTCAGTTTGAGCTGTACTTGTAAGAAATACTGGTGAGCAAAATTTGGGAGACACAGCTCTTCCTCCAGCTTTGCTGATGCATTAGTTTTGACTGATTTTCCTGCAAAGTAAGTTTGCCGATGAATGGGCTGGCTTTGCTGTTTCTCTTTGCACCTGCTGTCCCTGGAGTCTGTAGGGCTAGTAACTGTATAAAGTCTTCTGGAAGCAGGTTTTAATTTTGCAGAAAATTTCTAGATTTGGAGATTTTTATCCAAGAAAAGCACTGGAATGCAGCAATATTGGAGTTCTCTGGAAAGCAGAATGGTGGCTGGATTTTTTTCCCCACTTTCATCTGTGTCCCTCTGCTTGTTTTGGGTCACACGGGGAAATTGGTTGAGTTTTGTGCTCTACGCTGCCTCCCTTTATGGAAGATGATGACTCCCAAATGAAAAAATGTGATCTTTCTCAGTGGCTGCAGTGGTGATGCCACTATCCTATACATCAAGATGCATCTAAATGTTATACCGACAGGGTAAACCTCCTGGTGCTGAGCATGCACATTTATGTACGAGGGATGACAGCAGAGCTTTGGCGCAAATCTTGATCATTGCAGGGGACCTCTCTCTCTCCAGACTTCAGGTCCCTGGAGGATTTCCGTGGGGAGAAGGTTTAATAGGCATTTCACCGTTACTGGGGGAAATGGCCTTTTCTGTCCATTCCTGACATCATGAAGTACCTCTGATGATCTCCTAGACTCGTTCTCCTCAGCAGAAGGGAAGAGGGAAAGGGAAGACACAAGACAGAGTCTTGCCAGTCAGTGTGTGGGAGTGGGCACCAGCTCAGCACCAGTGAAGGTATGGAAAGATTTTAATGAGACCTTCCTCCCAATTAAAAGGTTCCTAGAGGGACTCCCTCATCCCTTTACTCTTGGCTGTCCTTTTATAAATCCATTGCAGCACAGTTTTAGCACTGTGGAGGAAGATTTTCCTAGAGTGAAAACCCCCTCTTTCCTGCAACTGATTAGAAAATTCATATCAAATCCAGGAGAAGGTCCCAGGCCAGTCTTTTATTTGATGTATTCCTGCCTCTTGCTTGTTGTGGAATGACTCTGTCACCCAGTGGGAATCCATGAGGGAAATGTTGGATACATGAGATATCTGGAGGCTTTGGGGTCTTTCCCACTTTTGGTCACTCCATAGAGCAATGAAAATAAGAACTTGCTTCATCTTCAAATGCATTGGAGGAATTTAAGCTTAAAAGCACCCTACTGCTGCAAGGCAGCCTGGGATGACCACTTTGAATCTAGATATTTCTTTTGGAAGACCTGAAAGGGTCTAGAGAGCAAGTCTTATGAAGAGCGGCTGAGGGCACTGGCATTGTTTAGCCTAGAGAAAAGGAGGCTGAGTGGAGACCTTATCGCACTCTACAGCTGCCTGACAGGAGGGTGCAGTGAGGTGGGGGTCGGTCTCTTCTCCCATGTAGTTAGCGATAGGACGAGAGAAATGGGCTCAAGCTGTGTCAGGGGAGGTTTAGATTGGATAGTAGGAGAAATTTCTTCACTGAAAGTGTTGTGAAGCACTGGAACAGGCTGCCCAGCGAAGTGGTTGAGTCCCCATCCCTGGAGGTATTTGAAAGACATGTAGATGTGGTGCCTGGGGACATGGTTTAGTGGGACTTGCAGTGTTAGGTTTATGGTTGGACTCAATGACCTTAAAGGTCTTTTCCAATGTAAATGATTCTATGATTCTGTGATAAAGTTGAGACAAACTCCTCTCTAACAAACTTTCAGGCTGGAAGTGACCATTCTGAGCCCCCAGTTTGACTGCATGGACTTGAGGTTCTTGCTCAGAAAGATGGGTAGGAAGAAGGAGGCAACAGAGGCAGGGGTTTGAGGCAGTGGGAGCATGCAAAAGGAGGGAAATGAAGAAGGTAGGCTGGGAATGGGGTATGGAGGGAACGGTGGGAAGGGAGGTTAGATATGGGATGAAGCCTGGGTAGGGAGAAATATGGGTTGCATTAGGGCTAATGCAGTAGGAAACATATAAATGTGACCTGCCTGTAAGTGTAGGAGTGCATGATGGATGGGAAGGATGGTGGGACTGGAAGGACCTGTAGGAGAAGGTGCAAGTGAGCTGACTGAGAACAGCATCATTGGCCAACAGCAAGACAGACTCACTTGTCCCAGGCTCTTCTCATCCACGAATCTGTCCTCCAGTCCCATCTTGGTGCAGCCACATCCTGAGAAAGCCCGATGTCATGGGCTCCCCTAATGGCTGCAGCAACCTTGCAGCCAGCTATGGATATGGCCACAAAATAGCTGCTTTTTTTTTTTTTATCTTTTTTCTCTGTACAGATGAGACTGTGGAGCAGGTGGCCTTCTGTAATTATAACAGATCACAGGACACACCTTGCACTGAGGTGTAATTGTTAGCATTGGCTGAACTCTAGGAAAGGAAACTGCATTCTGACCTGCTGACTTGCAAATTTTCCGTCCTTCTGTGCCACTAATTTACAGATTTGTTTTCTTCATGAGAAGTAAATGCATTAACCAGTAGTGTTTTGGGAGGACAGCAGGAAGTCCATGCCCCTCCAGTTTCCAAAAGTGTTTTGTTTCACTGTACAAGGTAGCTAGACAAAAAATGAAGCCCCATGCAATGGAAGGGTCCCAGGCTACTCCCTGAACTTCAGTGCTGGGCTGGAGACATAATGGTCTAAAGCTGCTGAATTGTAAATTTGACCATTGTTACCTCTGAACAAAGATGGTTCTGCTCATTTTGGGAGACATGGGAGTCTGGTGTGGTTAGTTTTCCTTCTCAAAATGCTAGCTGCTTTCCCTGGCCAGTTGGACACAGCATCAAAGGCAGTGTCCCAGGAGGGCATGTGATTCTTTCCAGACCACTGAAACTTTGGCTCTTCAGTCTCTCCCCATGGGTAAAACTGGAAGCTGCACTTGCTGTAAGGATATCTGCTATCCCAGTGCCCTTGTTTCTCCCACTCTGGTAGTAAAATCCTCTTCACCATTTATCATTCCCTTCATCCCCCTGGTCAGTGTCCCATCTGTTCTCCTCTTGTCCCAGTTTTTGTACCACCCAGGTCTCCTCTGGGCTACGCGTTCTTCTCTTGCAGAATGCACTTGGGTGTGCAGCAGCCCCCAGAAATGTTTAGGGATGGGACAGTGTTCACAAAGAGATTTTTATTAAAGAGAATGAAATTCAGGTCAATGCAATTATACAGAAATCAGCAAGGCTGAAGTGGACACTGGGTAGTATTTGCTGATGATGTGTTTGGCAAGTAGTCAGAGCTCCTTGGCAAAGAGGGAACTGTGCAGAGCTCTACTCTAGGTTGCTCAGGGTGGTTGGTCTTTGGCATGGCAATGCCAAGTGCATGGGGCTGGGAGGAAATGTAGACCTGCTGCTTTAGAGACTGCTGCACTACCTTTGTAGAGAGCTGTTGGCATGACGTGACCCTCCAGACTGCTGACAAACCAGACAGCTAGAAATATGCTGTTTTGGGGGAACCAGTGGATTCTCAAGGCTAGGATGAGTTTTGCAGAGCTGGACGTCTTAGTCTGTGTGGGAGATAAGTATTTAACTGCTCTTCCACATCTCAGTTTCTTTTTCTGTATATGGTCCGAAAATAAAATAAGCCCCCGGGGTTGGGGTACAAACCAGGATTTGAAAGATGTTATACTCTACCACCTTGGTGCAACTCAGCAGTAATCCCACCTGCAGGAGCCTGTAACCATAAGCATAGGCAAGTCTAGGTTGTTGTGTCTAGGCTACCATGGGCACGCAGAAAGGGGAGGGGGCTTGTACTTTCAATCACACTTCAGGAACTGACCCCTCATACTCCTCATTTCCCTAAGCCCTTGGGCATGGGGAGAGCTGAAGCACGCTCAGCACCTTCTCCTGGGTCCAGGCAGGTGCACTCAGTCTCCTGTCAGATGGCACTCGTGAAAGGGGACTTGCATGGTCTCAGCCCCAGGTTGGGTGTGTGCATCTCAGGAAAAGCAGAAAGTTTTCCTGCAGGATGGCCTGCCTGCTCCAGAAGCAGCCTGCAACACGGCCTTTGTCAGCACAGCATAGATGCAACGTCCCCCACTGAGTGAAAGGGAGTAGGTTAGAAGCTCCCTGGGTTCCTTGGCTTGAGTGTAGGAGCTCTATGGAGACACCTCTATCTGCATCCATCACCATAGGCTTCTCTATCAACCATCAACACCAGGGTCAATCCAGTTTGTGGGTGGAATTCATCTTACCGTAAAGCTGATGACCATCATTTGTTTAAGAACCCCAACAACACTTGCTTCTTTCTATCAGTTATGAAGGGAACCTACGTGATGAGTTCAGCTGGAGACTGCTGTGCTGGTTGCATTTAGATAGCTGATAAATCCTGACATTTATGCCTCAATTCCCTGTCTATACAAGTGGGATAGTGGTATTTCCTCATTTAATCTGAGTGTGTGTGTGCACTTGTGCAGGGCAGGGGGGTGACAGGCACAGAAATTGGTGGAAGATCACAAGGTCCTCCCTAGATTAGAAAGTCCAGATGAACAGTTGAAACAGAATCATAGAATCATAGAATCATCTAGGTTGGAAAAGACCTTTAAGATCATCCAGTCCAACCATTAACCTACACTACCAAGCCCACTCTAGACTAATCAAGGGTAGACCAGACTAAACCATATCCCGAAGTGCCACATCTACCCGTTTTTTAAACGCCTCCAGGGATGGTGACTCCACCACCTCTCTGGGCAGCCTGTTCCAATGCCTGACCACCCTTTCCGTAAAGAAATTTTTCCTAATTTCCAGTCTAAACCTCCCCTGGCGCAGCTTAAGCCCATTTCCTCTTGTCCTATCGCTAGCTACTTGGGAGAAGAGACCAACACCCACCTCACTACAACCTCCTTTCAGGTAGTTGTAGAGAGCGATCAGGTCTCCCCTCAGCCTCCTCTTCTCCAGGCTAAACAACCCCAGTTCCCTCAGCCGCTCCTCATAAGACTTGTTCTCCAGACCCTTCACCAGCTTCGTTGCCCGCCTCTGAACACGCTCCAGCACCTCAATGTCTTTCTTGTAGTGAGGGGCCCAAAACTGGACACAGTATTCCAGGTGCGGCCTCACCAGCGCCGAGTACAGGGGGACAATCACCTCCCTGCTCCTGCTGGCCACAGAATTCCTGATACAAGCCAGGATGCTGTTGGCCTTCTTGGCCACCTGGGCACACTGCTGGCTCATGTTCAGCCGGCTATCTACTAACACCCCCAGGTCCTTTTCGGCCAGGCAGCTTTCCAGCCACTCCTCCCCAAGCCTGTAGCGTTGCATGGGGTTGTTGTGACCGAAGTGCAGGACCCGGCACTTGGCCTTGTTGAACCTCATACAGTTGGCCACGGCCCATCGATCCAGTCTGTCCAGGTCCCTCTGCAGGGCCATCCTACCCTCGAGCAGATCGACACTCCCACCCAATTTGGTGTCGTCTGCAAACTTACTGAGGGTGCACTCGATCCCCTCATCCAGATCATTGATAAAGATATTGAACAGGACTGGCCCTAAAACAGAGCCCTGGGGAACACCGCTCCTGACCGTGATCTGCCTCCAAGTAGCATAAGAAATGTTGTGGCTGTTTCTGATATGCTTACAGTTCCTTGGCCTCAGGGTCCAAGGCCTTGTGTTATTGATGATAGTGAGTGCATTTAAGGAGAATCTAAAAGGGTTTCTTTTCCCCTTGCCAGGCTTTTGAAGGCTTCAGCTTTCAAACAAAAGGACAAAATTAAAAATTTGACATGTGCCAGGGACCCCTGAGGGAGGTCATGTTCTTTTAATATTTCACATATCCTTCTTTTTCTTTTTTTTTGCTATGAAAGAGTGAGGCACAATCCTGCCCATGTCTGCTGACTGGGAGGGGGAGACAGGAACCTTCAGCCTTGGTCCCATGAGGCATAGGTGGAAGGTGGCTCTGAACCATACACTGTGTCTCCAACCAACTGCTTAACACCAACATGACTGCCATCCTGAACTGCTTTAAAAAGTGGTGCTGTCATCTGTTTTATTGCCTTTTCTCTCCTTTCCTCACTCAAGAAGCCACAGCAGTCCAGGCTGCAGACCTGCAAATCAGCATCTTTGAAAAGTCCCAGGAAGAAGAATGACGAGCATTTTCTTTCGCTGGCAAAGAGACCCAAACCAGATTTCCAAGCAGAGACCACTCAGCATACCAGGTTGTAAATTAAACATTTGCCAGGACACAAGCAAAAAGAAAATGAGTAATAAAATACAAAAAGTGCCAGCATTTATTTTTCTTCATTTCAACAACCTGCTGTGATATTCTCCCAGGGAACAGTTTGGCTTCATCCCCCGAGGCCAGCGCAGGGCTGGTATGGGGAGGGGAGAGGAAATACTGTGGTTATGAACCCCAAGGGGATCATAAAGAAAGTTATGGTATTTGCTTGTGGAGCAGCCGCTTTCTTCTTCAGCCCTCACCTCACCGAAGGATGGAGCCGCCTCGAACAATAGGAAATGTGTCGGGGAGGTGCCCTAGGTGGGGGTGACCTTCACGTGTGTGTGGCCCGGCATGAATGAGTTATGTGGCCCATCACTGAAGGTGGGGTTTTGCCACCACAAATGTGTTTCTTGTGCTCAAGGAGGATGTGTTGGCAACGCACGGAAAGTTTCAGTCTGCGAAAGTTGAAAATCTGTTTCCACCTTGTTTCAGGTGTTTTGTCCTGTAAAAGCTATATCCGTTTTGAAACAGCGGTTAAAACAAACATTTGCACATTAATGCAGTGGAATACTTCCAGCATATTCCCTTTCTCACAGTGAATTGTTGACTTTTTCTATCCTCTTTGAGCCAACAATAGAAAATAAAGTCTTGCCATTTTTCTCCAGGATAAGGGTGAGGGATATCATGCAGCTCTTGCATATTAGGACATGGTCAGATGTCCTCGTCAGTCCGAGCCAGAATAACTCACTGCCTGGCTGCATCTCCTCATGGATACTGCCCCAGAGCTGAGCAGCGTTTGTGGGCCAAGTGATCGTTCTTCACACCTTCGGTGCAGTCAGCCATCTTAGCTTAAATGCCCACAAAGGTGGTTGCAGCCAACACATCTGACTTGGAACCTTAAGTGGTACACAAAACACCTCCTAGAAGTACCTCTGCATCTTTGCTGACTCTGCAGGAAGCCTGAAGGTCTGGCTTGGACCCAGGTGGGATTCATCTGCAGTTGCAGAGAGCTGATTTGAGATGTCAGCAGCAAAAGTGTCTACTTGTGCATGGGATATAAGCGACAATTAGCGACAATATCAGTGATATTAGTGACAATTAATGATTCAGCTCCTAAGCATTGATGGCTAATGTAATCTGAGATGCTTCAGGGTCCTGTGCCACCCCCTGGTAGATGGAGAGGACCAAGGGATGAAACACTTCTGCCTAGATAAACTGGATTGTACCTTTGCTTTTCATTGACTGGAAATTGTTAGGTTAATGGTTGGGCTGTATGATCTTAAAGGTCTTTTTCAACCTAAACGATTCTATGATTCTATGAAAAAGAATTTAGATTATTAGGGTGTAATTCAGCTGCCGAAACACAGTTCTTCAGTGCCGTTTGAGACTCCCTTGGGCAACGTAACACCTGTGGGCACCTCCATGTAGTCTCTAAGCTGAGAGATTTGAAATGGTGAACTGAATGTCAGCCCATGAGCCTCTCTTTTAGAAAGTTTGAATTAATTAAAATAAATCCAGTGCTCTCTCTCTAGCCCCCAGCTGCAGAAGAGACCTATGGCCAACTTTGCAAAATTTAGATAACACAGCATCAATGGGTGCCACAGAGCAACTGCATGTGAGGACAGCTCTCCAAGTGGTGAGTTATCTACAGTCCTGGGAGGACACCACATCCCCATGAAATGGATGGGGGGGTTTTACCAGGATGATGTTGCTCAAACTGGACTTTGGCCAGGAGAGTGGACTTAGCACCTCTTCTCCCCCCAGAAAAATGCCAGGGGATTTCCATTGTGGTCAGACCTTCCGTTTTTCACATGTCATTTGAAAGACATGGGAGAAGAAAAAAAAAGGACACCTTCTGTAGAATTACATGCAAGAAAACATCTTAACTTGGTACAGCTGTGAGCTGGAAAGTGCCCAGCTGGTCAGATAGCTGGTTTTCCAGTATCATTTTTCTCTCATGCTCCATTAACCCTATCTTGTTGATCCTTGGCTTTATACCGTGTCTTCATAATTCTTGGATTTATGCTTACCCTCTGATTTTTGATCTGAGGATCCTCCACACAACATTAACAGTCAGAAGGGAATTCCCAGGAGACTGGATGGTGTCTAAGAACATTGCTCCTAATGTGATAGAAAACTACGTGTATGGGCATTGCTCCAGACATATTTCACCTTGGGCTTAAAAACTTTCTACACATCTGCTGCTTTGAAATGACCTCCATCATGGATGCCCCCTTCTCCTGGCATGTATGGAGAAGCTGGGATAATTTATTGCTCTTTCTGCGAGGGAAGACCTGCACTGAATTGCTTTGCATCTGCTAAAGGGGGAGATCACTGCTCAGGCAGATACTGTGGAACAGCTCACTCTTGGTAAGCAAAGATATTTGGTAACTGTAGGTTCCTTTGATTCTCTCTGCCAGTTTGCTCTGTGCCTGAATTCATAGAGTCATAGAATCATAGAATCGTTTAGGCTGGAAAAGACCTTTAAGATCATCCAGTCCAACCATTAACCCACACTACAAAGTCCACACTAAACCAATCAAGGGCAGACTAGACTAAACCATGGCCCACAGTGCCACATCTACCCGTTTTTTGAACGCTTCCAGGGATGGTGACTCCACCACCTCTCTGGGCAGCCTGTTCCAATGCTTGACCACCCTTTCCATAAAGAAATTTTTCCTAATTTCCAACCTAAACCTCCCCTGGCGCAGCTTGAGCCCATTTCCTCTTGTCCTATTGCTAACTACTTGGGAGAAGAGACCAACACCCACCTCACTACAACCTCCTTTCAGGCAGTTGTAGAGAGCGATCAGGTCTCCCCTCAGCCTCCTCTTCTCCAGGCTGAACACCCCCAGCTCCCTCAGCCGCTCCCCACCAGCCCTGTGCTCCACACCCTGCCCCAGCTCCGCTGCCCTTCTCTGGACACGCTCCAGCACCCCAATGTCCTTCTTGTGCTGAGGGGCCCAAAACTGGACACAGCATTCCAGATGCGGCCCCATCAGTGCTGAGCACAGGGGGACGATCCCTGTCCTGCTCCTGCTGGCCACGTTACTCCTGACACAAGCCAGGATGCTGTTGGCCGCCTTGGCCACCTGGGCACACTGCTGGCTCATGTTCAGCCGCTGTCAACTAACACCCCCAGGTCCTTTTCAGCCAGGCAGCTTTCCAGCCACATTCCTTGTCCTGCAAGTGTTTTGCACCCGTTTCATCAAATTAATCCTCAAAATTCTCCTTTGCCTTGATCCAGTAGACAGACAACAGCTGGATTGCTGGCATATGAGACTAAATACTGCCTTTGAAGCTGACTGATAACTTCTCGTAGTTTCTTTGATGCGTCTGCCTTTTGCAGAGCCCGTCCTTCTGATCTGTATTTGCACCTTGCTAAGCTCAGTGGAAGTTCAGTTCACTAAAAGTCTATTAAAAACCTCCCTGGCTTGTGTCCTTCACGCTTTCACAAAGCTATATTTTGGGCCATTCACTGGCAGTTTGATTTCCGTCAGTCCCTTCACAGATGTGGAGCACCTCGTGTGCACACAAGCTCACCAGCCCTTGCATGGAAAGGTTTTCGGGACGCGAGCTGAAGTGTTAATGATGCTGCAGGAGAGGATCAGCACTTTTCTGGAGTGTGCTGGAAGGGGAGAGACTGTTGCTTCCCAGCGAGCAAACGTGCAGACCACTTGCTAGACCTGGAAAGGGGAAAATTGGAGTTGCTGGGACTCCAGCTAGCACGCTGGACTTGCATTTACATCCCCAGCAGCAAGATGAGGTGTGAAGTTGGTTTCTATGGGTGATTTAGTGGTTGGCAAAGGCGGAGGTGGTAATTGGTACCATTTGTGCTAATTTTGTCAGCATTTTTCCCCCTATCCGATTGGCTCATGTCAGCTTTTTAATTTTTTTTTTGTTTGTTTTTGTTTTTTTCAGTTTAAGGGAACAGAGTTGTGGTTTCACATTCTTGTTAAAGACCAGGGCTGTGATTTATTCTGGGTGGAGGCTGGAGGGGAGAGCACAGGGAAGGAGGTTATAATTGGACTTGGTTTTCATATTAGCTTTAAAAAAAATAAATAAACTGGCCGGAACAGCAGTAGAGCCAAGTAATTCTATTTCACTTCACACCAAATTTAGTAAGACGAGGAAAAAAAAAGCTCAATTTCACAAAACCGTGGCAATTCCTTCTTTCCATCTCAGGTTTTCATCTCTTTTCTTCAGTTTGTGTCTACTAAGAAGATGCACATGTAGCCTTCAGCTTCCCTGGGTTCCAGCTTTAAAAACTGTAAAATTTATATGCATTGAAGAGTATGTAGGAATAGTAATGAGTCTTTTTCTGCTAGGTCAGGGTTCATATCCTCCTTTCCAACACCACTAGCAAAAATCCTCCAGCCTTACAAAGGCTCTTGCTTGCAGGAAAAACCTCCAGAGGTCAGGAGGTGATCATCTCACCAGGTTTATTTGATGTGTCTTGGAACGATAAAGAAAGGGTCCTTATATTTGCTGGATACCTGGCATTTGTTAGGAAAAGGACTGGATGCTGGCAGCTTGCTTTTCTTCAAAAGCTGCCCCAAGGCAATGAGTTTTGATCGGCCTGAACCGACCTGCAAACCTGGAGTGGAAGGTGGATGGTTCTTCAGCTGGCACAACATGACGGCTTTCAAAGGCATGAGGTTGCAAAGACCTCAGCAGATCTGCTGTGCCCTCCAGCTGCCTCAGGGGCACAGCCCACATAAGCCAATGTGCTGGTGGAACTAGATCACTGGGGATCAGTTTGATCTCATCTCAGTCTAGACATTTCCAGCTGAGCTTGTTAACCTGGCAGTGAAGAAATACAGAAGCTCTTAGGACACCATACACTTGACCTGTTTTCAATACCTTCTTTGGGTGAGATGAATCACACCCATGGCTGAATAAATATCCCTTCAGTGGAAAGGGGGAGCCCAAGGCAACCAGGTCTCATAGAGATGTTATCCTGGTTTCGGCTGGGATAGAGTTAATTTTCTTCCCAGTAGCAGGCACAGTGCTGTGGTTTGGATTTAGTAGGAGAAGAATGCTGATAACACACTGATGGTTTAGTTGTTGCTCAGTACTGCTTATGCCAGTCAAGGACTTTTCAGCTTCCCATGCTCTGCCAGGGGCACAAGAAATTGGGAGGGGGCACAGACAAGACAGCTGACCCAAACTGCCCCAAGGGCCATTCCATACCATATGACGTCATGGGCAGTATAGAAACTGGGGGGAGCTGGCTGGGGAGTAGCAATCACTGCTCGGGGACGGGCTGGGTATCAATCGGCGGGTGGTGAGCAATTGCATTTTGCATCACTTGCTTTGTATATTCTATTATTATTATTATTATTATTATTATTATTATTATTATTATTATTATTATTATTATTATATCTTCCTCTGCTGTCCTATTAAACTGCCTTTATCTCAACCCACAGGTTTTACTTTTTTCCTCCAATCCTCTCCCCCATCCCACTGGAGGGGGGATGTGTGTGAGTGAGTGGCTGCATGCTGCTTAGTTGCTGACTGGGGTTAAACCACGACAGATGCCTACATTTGATCGGGTGAGCCCTGTCTTCCCCATTGGGACTGTGCTTTTCTTGGCAAAAGGATAAGAAGAAAATCCCTCAGAAACAAGTGGTAGGGCAGTTTTCTGCCTAGAAAGACATTTGCACTCTTCTAATGGTGCTCCGAGGCTGCAGAAGAGGTAACATTACCCTGCATTTTGATTTTCTTCGCTGTGTCCTCTTTTTGTCTTCAGACATCTTCTCTTCTTTGGATAAGCATTGGATTTACCAAGCAAGCATTCACCAGGAACTTGCTTAGAGCATGCACAGAAAGTCCTGTAGGTCTCCAAAGTGATGCACTTACTGTGCACACAGATATTTCCATCTGGGGACCTTCAAAAGGGAATGCAGCAGCCTTTAGGACTAAGCTGTTCTTCATGTTGGACCAGTCTGGAAGTACCACCAGCCAATGAGCACTGGTGTGCATAAAGACCTAAATACAGTTGATATTGCGGTTCACTGACTGGGGGTAAAGATTCACCTTCAATCTTCTGTTCTGGGGGGACTGGAGGGCTAACGACATGAGGTAGAATCATAGAATCATTCGGGTTGGAAAAGACCTTTAAGATCATCCAGTCCAACCATTAACCTAACACTACCACGTCCACCACTAAACCAATTAAGGGTAGAGTAGCAATTTCATGTTTTCTGGCTTGGTGGCTGGATTATTTTTGAATGAAAGTAAAAACTAGGAATCACTAAGGTTGGAAAGGATCTCTAAGATCATCAGTCCAACCATCAACCCAGCATCACCATGTCTTCTAAACCACCACCATGTCTTCCTGAAGTGCCCCATCTACCCATTTTTTGAACGCTTCCAGGGATGGGGACTCCACACACTCTGCAGTACTTTCCATCAGTATATATCCTACTTCAGACTGTCAACTCTTTACTCAAACAGCTTCCTTGGGTATGTTATTCCCTGTGTCATCACTTGCATGATTTCATGGCAGTAAAATGATTTCTCCGTTTCTAGTTTTGTTTATAGTTTCCATAGCTCCACCTTGCAGATAGACTTTAAAGGCTAACTGCTCTTGTCATTTGGCCATTTTCTTCTCTTTCCTTCCCGATGATAAAATCATGGGTTGCTACAGGTAAACCCAATGTCGTGGTTCAGCCCCAGCCAGCAGCTCAGCACCACGCAGCCGCTCGCTCACTGCCCCTACCCCGATGGGATGGGGGAGAGAATCGGAGGAGTAAGAGTGAGAAAGAAACACTCCTGGGGTGAGATAAGAACAGTTTAATAATTGAAATAAAGTAAAATAGTAATGATAATAATAACAATATAATAATGATAATAACAATAATAATATCCAAAGCAAGTGATGCCCAATGCAATTGCTCACCACCCGCCAAACGATGCCCAGCCAGTTCCCGAGCAGCGATCGCTGCTCCCCAGCCAACCCCCCCAGTTTCTATATTGCCCATGATGCCATATGGTATGGAATAGCCCTTGGGGCAGTTTGGATCAACTATTCTGGCTGTGCCCCCTCCCAGTTTCTTGTGTACCTGGCAGAGCATGGGAAGCTGAAAAGTCCTTGGCTGGCATAAGCAGTACTGAGCAACAACTAAACCACCAGTGCGTTATCAACATTCTTCTCATCCTAAGTCCAAAACACAGCACTATGCCTGCTACTAGGAAGAAAATTAACTCTATCCCAGCTGAAACCAGGACAATAGTCATAGGGAGGTGGTGCAGCATGAAACTCCCAGGTTAGAAATGACTTGCAGAGGATCCAGCTCAGATTTCCCTCTGAAATGGGGCCTGAGGCATCAACCTGAGCCTGCAGAGAAGCTGAAACAAAAGGTCCAAGAGGAGACAACTGACCTGTTGGTACTCCTGAAATTGTTCTGCATTGGGAAATATGGGGCATGTGACCATGAACATCTGTGTATGACATCCTTGGTCTGGGGTGGGGGCATCCTCCCTTGGCTGTGGCAGACCCCAGGTTGTCTCAAGGGTGGGTGGAGCTCCAGGTTACCATGCCAAGGAGAGGTGTGCTGCCAGCCCTAAGGCAGAAACAGATCTGAGATGGCAACTGAGATGGGCTGAAAGCCCTGAATGGCTCTGCTCTGCTGCAGGCTAGGCTGGCGGGACAGAGCTGGGGACACAGCGAGGCCATTGCAATTAGGTCCTGGACAGCACTGAAGGTCATTTCATTTATTTATTTATTTATTTATTTTCAAGGAGAAAAACACTACACTTCTTTCGATAGATTTTACACAGATATAGTTACCAATCCACAAACATACCTATAAAATTGGGCCTTTTAGGTGAAATCACTGCATAAACAGAAGTGTTTATAGAGAAATTAACCTGGCTGAACTGCTGCCTGTCTGGGTCAGGAGCCCACATCTACCCCCCCTCCGCGCCAGTGCACGTCACCTCGTGAGCACCGAGTACTGTCTGCTCCGGCTTTCCCCATCAGCTCACGCTGCTCAGCACAGGGCGGTTAACGTGGGACAAGGGGCTTTTTCAGAGGGGATGGGTGGTGGAAGAGCAGTGGAGATGCAGGTAAATCTTCATCCATCTTCCTCAGTTACTGGATACTCAGGATCCTGGGGCAGAGGGCAGTTAAAAAGGGAATGGATAGAAAAGCATCAAGCATGGGGGCCACCATGTCTGAGGGGAGATGGTCTTTGTGTTTTGTTTCTTTCCCAGGGACTCACGGATGATCTTGAATTTGAGGGTCATAAGGAAATGGGAGCAAAGAGCTGCAAACTCACAGGATTCACACCACTTGCAGTCATGAAGTGTGATGACTAATTAATCATTGTTTCCTGGCACTCCTTAGTGGGCAGAGAGTGCTGCCGGGAAGGGAGCTTTCTGAAATGGCAGCTGAGGAAGTCAAGATGTCTAAGGATGGGAAGAAGCTGTCTTCCCACCTTCCTTCCAGGGGAAGAAGGAGACCATGCCTTCTCCTGTGTCCCTCCTGTAGGAGGGAGCGTGGTGCACAGAAGATGCTGCCCGATTGTCCGAGGACAAAGATCCAGCTGTTATTTGAATGATGCCGTCTGCACCTGACCCACTTGCAGGCTTATACCAAAAGACCTGGACTCGTCCTCCCCAGGCACTGTTCTTGCCCCTGTCTCTGGAATATTTGGGTGAATCAGTGGGTGAGCCACTTCAGCAATTAGCTCTGCTGAGAAAGGGAGGGTTTTTTCCCCCCCCCTTAGTTTTCTGTAAGACCAGCAACCAATGCGATGCAACCTAAGGCTACCGTAAATGCTAGAGCTGAAGCAACCGAGAGGCTGGGAGCACATGGCAGTGGGTGGAGAAAGGGCAGAGGTACCAGAACTGTGTTTTTAGCAGCAGAAGGGTCTCTGATGGACTGGAGCCCACCATGACACCCCATCCTCACCCCACGGGACAAACAGCATCTGTCAGACTGCACCACCGTGCCTTGGTTTTCCTTGGCAGCCTCTCTTCTATGGATGGAGGAAATGTGAAGTTAGATGTTGAGATTTACTGCTTGTTTCCAGATGGAACAACCCCATGGTGCTAGGTGTTTTGGGAGACCAGTCATGCCTGTGGGAATTGATTTGTTATGCAGATAAGAAATTAATTCACAGTGATTCATCCAAACCCTTGCAGAATTATTTTTGTTCCTGACTTTTCCAGTATTGCTCAGCCCCTTTTCCAAGAGGAATGTGAACTACAATGCTTCACTTCCCAAAGAAGATCTAAACAGACATTTAAATGAAGGAGGGTGGGTGATTTCTCTCTTGGAGGGAACAGAAAATGTACTGAGGAGGTGCAGGTTATTAGAAAGTCCCTTGGAAAGAGGGTTAGCAGGGAAGAGGAGATGTCCTGCACCTGCAAGACTTTTTCTTGTGCTCATCTCAGGATGTGGCCATGTTCTGGTCTCCACTTGGCCAAGCCGTAGTTGGGGGACCGCTGAGGATGGGCATGGATGAGGATGCAGGTAGGGAGGACATGGGTTGGGGGTTAAGACAGTGGGGACAGGGTCTGTGTGTATCGACACCCAGGCATGGCCAGTGTGACCAGGGAAGGACTGAGCCCAGAGGCAATGATCTGTGGGCATTAAGGTACTACATGTATGCAAGGGCTAACGCTTCAAGCTGGTGATTGGGGTTTTGGGTTTTTTCTTTACCCCCTCTTTTTTTGGCTCCTGCAAGCTGTTTCCCACTTTTCCTGGCAACTCCTGAGAGCTTGCTGTGGAGTTCACTGAAATCAAAGGGCGTCTTTTGCTTTGCTGGCAGCAAGGACTGGATCAGACCTTTGGGGGCTTCTCTCTGCTGCCCACGCCAAGCCTCTAAAAAGGGATTTTCTGACTGTTTGCCTCAGCCTTTTTATTGTGCTTGGCCAGTGCCACAGATGAACATGGGTTATTTTTGTGCTCTCTCCTTCACCCACAGTCCCATGCACGCAGCCCTTTGCCCCCTTATTCTTTGGGTGCATGCACCAAAGCCCACATGTGACATCACGGTGACCGCAAGAGGAAAACCCCCGAGACGAGTGTGTGCGCAGCGTTAGTCAGGCTGCTGCTTGTGCTGTGCATGAGGAATTTAACAGATCCCTGAAGAGTTTAAACCAGAATAACAAGCACGCTTGTTTATATTTTTTATTTATTTATATATTTATATTCTGGCGGGGAGGGTGGGGGGTGGGGAGCTGGGAGGGAACTAATGGTCTGGTTTTAAAGGACGATCTGTCGAGGCCTTTTGAAATCCCACCCCCTGAAAAAACAGCCCTAAAATGCACTCAAAATAGTAAAACAAACAAAAAAACAACCAACCAAACATAGTTCATTGCAAAGAGCTCAAAAGTTGAGGGAGATGAAGTCACACCCCCACTCCTAGGTTGTTATCATAGGTTTTTTTATAAGAATGGGACATCCAGAATTTGGAATGACCAGATAAGCTTTCAGAGGGGGACCTGACAGGAGGGCGTCTGCCTAAGACATATATGTGGACCTATATGTGTACATGTGCACGCTATTTGCAGGTATGTGTCTGCAAGCAGATACGTGTGCGTGTATGTCTGCATGCCTGCTAGACCTGGCAGCATGTCTTAAAAAGGGTCCGATTGAAAAAGGGTCTAATTTACTCCTGCAGAAATCCCACCCTTAAAAGCTAAGTGGCAGGACTTGTTTTGCTTGCACAAGCAGAAGAATTTGTCCAGAGTGCCAGTGGGGAAGCAGGAGGTGTCTAACCCTGCCGAGTTTGTCGCCGCTGGGCGTACGGCCAATGACTGCACAGGGCTGCCCAAACCTGGCCCTCACCCTGAGGATGGGTGCGCCCAGCCCTGAGCCCCCTAAATTGGGAATAACCCGGAAGGATCTATCCTGGCGTGGTGCATCGGTGCGCAGGGCTGGAGGAGCAGCAGGAGCAGGAAGTGCAGAGCAATCTGGATGAGAGGAGACCAGCTTAATCCCAGTCTGGGGGTCGTGGCCTCAAGCTCGGACACCTGCTTCTCCCAGGAGAAGGGTCTCTTTGGGATCTGCTATGGCATGGGAGGTGGGAGTCAGGGACCTTGCCTTTGATGCATGGGACTCAGTTTCTCCCTCTGTATATCCCTTTCTGGCAGGTGACTAGGGAGCAACGATGCTTTGCACCCCCACTGCCGCCGAGAGCCACCAGCACGGAGAAGGAAACACTTCGCTGCTACGAGGCATCGCTCCCGACCAGAGAGGACCAGAAACTGGGAAGGGTCTGGGCTAAGGGGAGGCAATTCCTGCGTGGGAAAGTGCAAAAAGGGAGTCACAGCAAGATGAGGCAGGTCAGTGAGTGAGGACTTTGCAGGTGGGACAGCTGAAGCACGCAGGGATCAGGTAGCCTGTCCTAGATCACTTAAACCACCTGGCGAGACTGGGGAAGGACTGAGAATAGTCCTTCAGTGCGACTACCAACACAGGGACCTTTGTTTCTTCCCTTTGCTGGAAGACAGTCCTGGCCAGGAAGAAGGAGCAGATTTCAACATAAGTGCATTTAACTATTCAGGTAGCTTACCAAGGTTTGTGACAGAGCCTCTTGTCCCTAAACACTTTTTTCTTTTTAAGCGAGATAGGTTTTGCAAATGTGTTTTGGAAAAAAACACATTCCCATGTGAAAAGGAATGAATTTGGGACTGTAGCAGACAGTGTTATGCAGGAGGTAAGACCAGACATCTTCTGTCTCTGTAATCTGTGTCCTACATCTCAGGCCAGTGCTTTGACCACAAGCTCATCCTTTCTCTTTTACGCTGGAGCAGCACTTTGTGTTTGAAAGTCCATAGAAAACTGGACTTTCAGATTGTGCTCAGCATGGGTTTAGAGAAAGACCCAATAAACCTCATTCCAGCTACACCATCCAACTGCCTTCTCCTATCAATTTGATTTCCAAATGGAGGTTTTGCACTGCAATGCCCTTACAAAATATTTGTGGAGGGTCTTTGGGCCAGCAGGATCTGCTTTATTGTGCTTGCTCACGGTGGTGCCTATGTCCAATAAAAAGGCAGTGGATGGGCAGCAGGGAAGAAGGCTGCCTGGAAGTCTTCCTGGGGCCCTGGTCACTGATTTCTTGAGGAGGGTTTTCTGGGACAGCTGCGCACAAGGAGTGGGTTTACAATGTGGACACAAACTTAAAGTTTGTGAAACTTGGAAGGCATTTAATGGCCAAAACATAACTCAGCCCCAGGAGAGTCTGCAATGAACTAAAGATGCTCTTGTAAAAGAAGCACAACTGAACCAGAAGGATTTTGGCAACTGCTGGATCGCCCTTGGCTTGTGTGTAGTGGTGAGGTTGAGTATGGATGGCAGTTTACCGAGTGACTCCTCTGTAGCTGCTCATCCACAAATTCAAATTCCTGTGGGAAGCAAGGCCCATCCCACTGCATTCCCAACACAGTATTATCAGGGTGTGAAAAGTGATCTAATAACAAGATGTGACTAGGACCAAACTAAGGAACCAAGGCTGTTAAACTCAGCACAGGGGCTGGTTAGTTCAGCTGCAGCTGATGCCAAGTTAGATGCCACGGTCAGAAGTGTGATCCGCGTTATGAATGGTGGTGAAAGACCGCTGAACATCATCCTTATCTTCCAAGGCCTGAAAGCTGCTGAAAGTAGCAGCTGGAACATTAAATTACTGACAGGGATAGTCTTAGGCTGAATTCTTTGGATTTCACCCCTTTCCTTCTCTTGCATGTCTCCCTTTTTGTAACCAGGAACACAACCCCCTACTTTGCCCATGTAAAACTTATTGTTTTCATCCTGTGCTTGCCCAGTGCATGGACCAAATTCGGCGAATCTTAACTGCACCTCCCTTTCACAGAGCTGCCAAGTCCTCAGCACTACAGAAACAACCTCTGGGGCTCCAGAAGCCCAAACAAGTTTGGGAAGCAGAGGGGTCTGTTTCGCAGTCATCTACAGGGATTACCGAAGAGATTAGTTATGTCAAATACTAGGAAAAAGAGAGAAGCTCTCCCAGGAAGCACTAAGCAGGGCCTCTCTGACGAGAAACAGATAGGAAGGAGCCAAATGATAGCTGAAGGAAAGCCCTGTACTGTGACGCTGTGTTATATGGGAAATCAATCTCAAATGATCTAATGGTGCCTTGTTGCCTCAGAAAAAAAAAAGATCTATTAATTTATTCCAGTTAGTTGTTCATACAAGAGAAATTGTGGAGGAAAATGAGCCAGGAGAAAGAAAGGACTGCTAAAAAATATTTGCTTCCTGCAGGGTAAGCTAAATGGTTTTAAAAGAGTGGCTTGGAGGAAGTCCTAGCATGGACAAACCCCTGCACCCTCACGAATGGAGACTTCTTACTACTGCACATTCTTCTGTTGGATCTCACCCAAACAGGCATGCCCCCTCAAATCTAGAGGGAGCTCAAGGTAAGTTGCTGAGGCTCTCTGGATATCCATGGCTGGGCACTTCAGCGTAACTGAGGGAAGATAGGTTGTACATTTGGACTCTAATGAGGATCTATGAGTAGTATCTGCCAGTGGATGTTGGGGCAAGAGCTTCAGGGTACATCCTTGGTTTTGCAGTTCAATGGAGATGGTCTTTTGGTACCAGCAGGCCTAGGCAGCACCTGAAAGATGATGTGGAAATGCTCCCTGACCACTATGGGCTTGATCAAGGACTGTCCCTGATGCTTCAGACCATGGTGTTGCTGTGCAGATCTGCTCCTCTCTACCACAGCTCTGACTCGGTGACAGCTCCTCACCACGACCTGGATCCCTTGCTGCTGGCGTGAGGGCTTGGTGATGCTACACCAGGCTGGCCAGCTGCGTTGTAGACTAAGAGAGGACATGGAGCTTGTTGTCTATATCTGAAGCAATGGTCTGGCTGTGAAACAGGAGAGAGGCAAAAGACAGGTCTGGGAGCGTCATACACAAAGTGTCAGAGAGGGCACGTCTGCGAAGTGCTTGCAGAAATCATGGTATGTTAAGTTAAATGCCCCAAACTCCTCCGCTTTGCAGCAAAGCACGTGCTGAGCACAGCATGTGATGAGCTGAATTGGGGCCCAGTGCCTAAAACCACAAGACCTCTGTGGGAAAGCTTATTAGCTCTTCCTGCCCCTGCTGCCTTTTAATTCCTCACAGCTGACTTCCAGCTCGTGCTAACATCTCCCCAGCCACAGCGCCCATCCCCGGTGAATTCGAAGACAATACTGCTCTTAAGGAGCAGGAGGGGTAATTATGGGATTAACAACTGACCTTCTCTCATGTGTTTTTATGTGCTGGTGTGCCTCCAAGGATGGGGTTTGTACTTTTTGTCCTGTTTAGAAAAACATATTTGACCATATTTTATTTTTTTATGGAGTGGTGTAGGTTTGGCCAAGAGAAAAGCATGAGGCAGAGTGTCGTTGAAGCTGTAAACAGGGGAGGAGAGATGTTTCTTCCCTTCTGCAGAGAATGTGAGGCAAAGGAGAGAGAAAGAAAAGTGGAGAGAGCCAGACCTGCCCAGGAGGGAGGAATGAAGTGTGGTGTGATCCAGTTTGGAAGGAGTTGAGAAGATCTTGCCTGCTTAAATTAAAATACAGCTTGACAGATCTTGAGCGTGCCTGTTTTCTGTGCGGGGCCCCTGGAAACCCTGCGGGCAGGATAGAGACCTGGCAAATCTAGTTAGGCAGAAAAAGGGAAAGAAAGCTGGGAAAGAAAGCCGGGAAAGAATACTTTCCCCAGAATGCAGATTCCTAGGCACTGGCTGACTTGACTTTCACAACCCAACCAGTGCACCCACCACCAGCGGTTCATGCTTGGCTCTGTAAAGGTAGGTATGGGAGGAAAAGCCCACGAATGGCAGGGCTGAGGGAGCAGCTGAGGCACTACTGGGAAGCCCTGTTTGGATGTGCTTGTTGGCATTTTTCAGCCAGGTCTAGGCGGTGAGCCACGAAGAAATATCACCTGGTCTGAGCTGCCCGACGGCCCTGTAAGTGTGGTTAGAGTCCTTCTGCTGGGCCATAGCTCTGGCTTGGCGTGGTGAGACCACCTCTGTGTTTTGTGTGATGATGGTGGGACGTAAAACACTGAGGTGAACCTGGTTCTGCCTGATCCTCAGAGGTTTTGAGGCATTCCACATAATCTAGTAATTGGTGGGCTGCATCCGTCTGCTGAAGACATACTGTCCTGGTTTCGGCTGGGATAGAGTTAACTTTCTTCCTAGCAGCAGGCATAGTGCTGTGTTTTGGATTTAGTAGGAGAAGAATGTTGATAACACGCTGATGTTTTTAGTTGTTGCTCAGTACTGCTTATGCTACTCAAGGACTTTTCAGCTTCCCATGCTCTGCCAGGTGCACAAGAAGCTGGGAGGGGGCACAGCCAGAACAGTTGATCCCAACTGCCCCAAGCGCTATTCCATATCATATGGCGTCATGGGCAGTATAGAAACTGGGGGGGTTGGCTGGGGAGCAGCGATCGCTGCTCGGGAACTGGCTGGGTATCAATCGGCGGGTGGTGAGCAATTGCATTGTGCATCACTTGCTTTGGATATTATTATTACCATTATTATTATATTGTTATTATTATTATTTTACTTTGTTTTATTTCAATTATTAAACTGTTCTTATCTCACCCCAGGAGTGTTTCTTTCTCACTCTTACTCCTCCGATTCTCTCCCCCATCCCATCGGGGCAGGGGGAGTGAGCAAGCGGCTGCGTGGTGCTTAGTTGCTGGCTGCGGCTAAACCACGACACATGCCTTGTATGAGAAAGAAGTGCTTGGAACTCTTATGTCTTGTCCTTGCTGTCTTCTCTGGTCAAGGAAGATGCCTTTGAAAGTGGGAATGGTGCACAGAGTTGACAATATAAGATCTGGTAGCAGAGGAGAGGTCAAAACTGAGGAAGACATCGGTTTTGAGTAGCAAAATCAGTGCAGAGTGGGGATATAACTGCTGTGGTTTTTAATACAAAGGTCAGTGAGAAAAAAGAGTAATTTAAGCTCAAGGACAATATCAAAACAAAGGCAAATGAAGATAAACTCAGCACAGATCAATTCAGGGGGGAAATTAGAAAGTCTCTAAAGGATAGAAAATGGATGTTTTGGAACAGGTTCAGCAAGAAGCAACCAAGAAGAGATTGTGGCCACTTGTCACATGGAGCTCAGTCAATTTTGGAAAGGATGGTGGGTGCTTTTGCTTGTGACAGGAGGGACTGGACCTTGTAGGCAGGTTCATCCTTCCTTCCCTTACTGTTGGGAAAACAATGTATAGAAGATTGAAAAGTCCCTTTGACTAAGGCATAAATATAATCCTCACCATGAACACTAGCAAAGAGCTAAAGAACTCAGGAACCCCAAGGCAAAAGGCCTCCAGAAGCTGACTGAATTCAAAAAAGACACCCCTAAAACACAAACAGAAAGAGTCTGAATACCTCATTAGTATAAACAGGCTACAGAGAAGGCTGAATTTTCCCAGCTCATTTATTCCAGCAAGTCCATCTGAAAGCAAGAGTTATATTTCCTCGAGTACAATTTCCTTTTACATTTTTGGTCACTATTTCACAGCTTGTCACTTCATTTTGTTCCCCCACTCAAAGCCCTGAGTGAAGTTGATTGTGGATGATTGAACCAGTCGTATTTTTCTCCCTCCAGAGGTGGCTGCCTTTCAGTTGCAGGTGAGATGATAACGACTCGGCTGTAGAAATGCCCATTTATTCCTCCAGTCCAGACTGGACTCCTCTCTCAGCAGAATGCCACCTGGACAGACAGGTAGGACTCTCCAGGAGGCCAACTAGAACATGAATGCTAGGTTCCCACCCTGAATTACTCTCTGGAGATGTTTACACAACAAGTGCCATGCAATTCATGGGGTAAATGAGACACCACTCTGTGTGGGTGCCACCAAACCAAACTGGTGTGGGTGCCACCACAACCTGGCATGTCTCCAGCAATGGATGGGTGAGGTTTAGTCATGGAAATGTGCTCACCCATCACCTGGGCTTCTCTCGGTGGCCTCGGGGAAGGCCGCCTTTGTCTTACGAGTGCCATGACTAAAGAACAACAAATCTTAAGTCAGTGGTAAGGTTAAAGGAGATCTTGTAATGTCTCGATAATGGTCTGGATGCTCAAATGCAGATATATGAGTCAGCACACTCATTTAATACTAACAGACAGATGGTTTAGCTATTACAGCTCATTGCAAGAGAGGACTTTATCTGGTAACCCAATAATCTTAATTATATTATTCTGATAGTAAACCATGAGGCAAACTCAAGGGAGGCAAAGGCTAAACACAGAATTCCAAAGAGCCTCTGGTTTGTTATGTATCAGATGATTTTAAATCATGCTATCATACTGGTACTGGATTCTCAGCCCAGTATAAACCAGTGCAGCTTTACTAAAGTCAAGGTAACTTGGTCAATTTTTCCTGCTCTGAGTATCTAGTCTGAAGTGATTAATGCTGTTTAACTTGTAATGCTCATTTTAACCGTGTGAATCATGAAAGCTGTGATTCCAGTAAAAGGCTAGATCCGCCTCACATCTAATCAAGTAATTGTATGTAATTGCAGATAATCAGAAATCTTAGATCTAGAATGCATAGCAGCAAAACAGCTTGCATTTTAAAAAGGCTCCCAATTAAATGAGTGGTGAATGCAAGTGTGGTTTTCTTTTTTTTTTTTTAAATCTTTTTGTGGGGCTAATTGCAAGAAATGAGCTCATTCTTAAATGAGACTGTTTTGTATATTAAGGATTGCTTTTATTTAATCTGAAAGTCTCCATTCCCCATCACAAAAACTTCTGCATGTGCATTCTTTTCTAGAACAGCTATAGCAAGCTACATTTGTGAATCTTAGTCTACATTCACATGCAAACATAAACAAACTGAATTAGAAAGAAGCACTCATTTCAAAACAATGCTATGAATACACAAAATATGGCAATTACAATAAGGGCAGTGCTGGAAACTAGAGATGATTGCCGAAATGCAAACATATTTTGCACAAAGTTTTCTCTCTTTCTCTGGAGCCCTGAAGGAGAGAAGACACAGGCTGCTTTTCACTTTACAGTATCTGAGATGAAGTTGCCTGAGGCTGGACACAGAACCCTCAGGGAAAAGCTACAATAACTTGCCTCCACTAGATTTTTACATCAAAGAAGTTCCCTTCAATTTCACAAGGTACATTTTTACCCTAAAGATAAGACTGGAATCTAAAAAAAAATGAGATGGTATTTTTTTTTTTTTTCTTTTTTTTTTTGTGCGGGAGCAATGTTTCCACCATGGAGCTGTACTGCTATAACTGAAAGCTTCTTGCACAGAGAGGCTCCGTGAAGTCTGAAGTGACATCGCTGATGGAATTTGTGGCAGAGGCACAGAGTTTCTGGATGATGAAGCTCTGAAGATTCTGGAGACTACTGACCTGTAAAAGCCCTCTCCTGGACTACTATGCCTGTAGGAGTTTAGCCACGATGTCACTTGAACCTGCAGCCAAAGCATCTCAGGTCACGTTATCTTTGTTTTAGCCATCAGATGAGCTTATATTAAGGTGTCGGGCTGGAAACAGAGTGGTGGGGCACAGACCCATTGATCTCTTGCAAAGCCATGGAAACAGAGGCTTTGCTTCAAAATCAGAGCAAGCGATACCTTTTAACGTTGGTTTCCCTCTAATAAATTGATTTTTGCATCTCCCTTCTTCCAAGCTCCCTTGTACCTTATGAATGCAGACATTTCACTTTTTTTTCAAATTTCCCTTCAAGGTCATATTTTCTAGGCTAACTCTCATGGTCCTCAGCTGGGTGTGTCTCACTGCACCCTGAAAGCTGATGCTCTCCTGCTCCCTTCGTGGCAGGATGAATAAAGTCACTTAGTCCCAAGGAGCAGGAGGATTTGATGGTCATTGTCTCTCAGTCCCTTGAAGCTCCCTCCCTCTGATCATGGTGTTGTCTTCCATGGTGCTTTATGGTGCTGAGAATGGTCTCCACAGCCCCATCGACCACTTCTGTCTTCCTTTGTACCCTTGACAAAACCTCACTCGCTTTCTCCAGTTCTCCAAGAATCAACTCAGTCTGTCCCATTCCATATAACTAAATTATTCCTGTTATGGTTAAGAAATTGGTGGGCAAGCAGTATTTTTGCTCACCAGGTATCCTGGGACACTGTGGGATGCCCCTTCCTCTCTCCCTGCTTCTCACCACTTCTCTTCCCACCACCCCAGCTAGCGCTCCAAGTCTAAGAGCTGGAGAACCTGAAAGCATGGACATTTACCCACAGTTGTCCTGGATGTTCCCTGCACGGCACAAAACACACGTCTGGAGTTTTTCAGCTGAGCCTGGCTCTTACTGGGCAAGGCTGGACGTGCTGCTTGTTGAAGCTAGTGGAAAGGTTCTCCCCAAGGGCTACTTATGGACTGTTCCCAGATGAGAAGGAAACCCGCCAGATGAACCCCCTGGAGCGCAGCAGAGATTCCAGCACTAGCTCTGCATGATATCATTTTCTAGCTATTGATCAAGTAAGGATGTGCCCTGGTACACATGGACATGCTCCGGCACCACGGCTTCCTCCTGAGATGAAGTCAGCTAGCTTATTTTCCACACAAGCAGGACACCTTATCCTGAGTGAATTTCAGTTTGGCTGCAGAATTTTTCTTGAAATGTTAAACTGATTTGAAAGAAAGGCTGACACTTCTCTTGAATAATCTGAGACGTTGGATACCCATCAAAAAACCCAAAAGGCTTGATTGACTTGAGCTGGCAGGAAGCTCAGATAATGAGGGATCCTTCAGAGACATGGCAGCTTTTTGAAAACTGGCAGCAATTTTGGGGTGAAACGTGGTGTTTCACAGTGCATAGCAACATAACACAATAGTGTCAAACAGGAACTGCGAGCAAGTAATGTAACTTCTTCACCCTTGAGGTTATTTTAGGCTGTCATTAACAAAGTTAGAATAAGGACAGGCCAGTGAATTTTGCAACAAAAGAAAAACTAAGTAGTAATAGAACATTTAATAGCCAGAAGCTCTGTTTTACAACTACACCACATGAAAGATCCATTCACCTTCATATCTTTTTTCCATTCCATGACTATTAATCTAGGGAGGGTTTAAAGGAAAGGGATTATACTCACTGGATTAGTTACACTATGCTTCCCAAATTGGAACTCATAAATCCAGGTGGATGCTTACAGCATCATCAAAGCAGAGGAAATTCACCCGTGAAGGTGAGATTTGCAAGTCAAAATGGCAACCTGAGTGAGACGACGAATCTGGAGGTGAAATTACAAATGGTCCCTGCACGGTTCCTTCCATCTACGTGCCCTCATACCCTGTGGTGGGTGGACATTGGGCTGGAGGTAAGCTGCAGAATGCAACCAGGCAGCCCATATTTTGGGCATCTGAATGGCTTCTCAGGGCTCTGGAGAAATGCAAGAGACTTGCCTGTATGTGGTTTCTTCTTACGTGGGGAGTCCTGGGGAGGTTACATTCCCTGCATGGAAATGGAGCAGGATCAAGATCTGCAGCAAACAAGCATGAAATCTGCTTTCCTTGGTGTTCAGCTTTTTCTTCCATGGAAGCTCTCAGCTTGGTGCATGCTTTTGTCACTTTAATTACTCGGTGAGTACATTAGATCCCTGTTTTTCATTTTTATTCATTCTCTTTTGTTTCGATGCTCTTTTTCACTGAGAAAGAGGCATTCATTTCTGGCTGCTGGTCTTACATCTAACGACTCACGCTTGTCACTTTGGGGTGCTTCTTGCTGGGGGTGTAACAAATGTTTTCAGGAAGCACTGCTGCTTTACCAGACTCTGGCAACGTGTCAGGAAGGGAGAGCTGACTGTCAGGGAAGAAGCACATCAACTGCTGACGGGCATTATACTTGAGTTCAGGCCAAGCGTCTGAGTCCACTTAGTCTCCTGATTAAACAAGAGAACGTGCCTGTGGGGCTTCATGCAATTTGTCACCATGGAAGGGGCCTGGGAAAGCATAATTTACTAGGAGAGGAAGTGCATATATTTGCAAAGAGCCAAGAGTCCTTATTGTAGGGGCTTATCAATAGGATGGAAAAATGAGAGGAAAAATAATACCCATGTTCTTATTTACAGTCATTGTATTGTCACCAGTGTGTCAGGCTGTTGGAGCTCAGCATCTCTGGGCGAAGGGGTATCTTTCTTCTTGGGGTTCATACAGCATCTAGTACAGCATGTGTGGGAGAACATGAAGAATCCAGACTATGCCTGGGGCTTCAGGACAGAAAAAAAAACCAAACCAAAAAACCCCAACCAAAAAAACCAACCAAACCAAAACAAACCACCAAACAAAACAATTATTTCATTCAAAGATAGCACTTTCATGCCTTGAAGAAAAAGCAGTATGTGGAGAACAGATGGGCTCAGGAAGAAGGGCTATATTGGAGCTGATATAAGAAGCTGATATAAGAAGCTTGATATATATGATATACTAATGGAGATATGATGGAGAGGGATGGAGATGACGGATGTGCCTGAGACCTACCCCCTGGCTGTAAGGAAGGTAGGATGACTTCCTCTGGTCTGGCTCTGTGTGTAGAGGAGAATTCAACCCCAGGATGAATCCCAGGATCTCAGTGGGAGACTGACCGTACTTAACAAACAGACCTCTTTTCCTTTGCCTCCTGACGGATGAAGACGTTCTGTCAGGCAAGGTGAAGTTAGGGACACGAACCTGTGATCTCTCCTCCCGCGGAGCAATGCAAAATGCATGAGGTTTAGACAAAGGAAAGTTAATCTGCTTCCTTCTATGAGAACTAGTCCCTGGCTTCCCTTGCAATAGCATCCCCCAGGTGCTCAGCAGGGCTTGCTAAATGATACAAACAAATTAGCCATTAATTGGCTCTTCATTTGTGCTGAATATTTTTCTCTATTCCTTATCTGAAAGCTTCCCAACTACACAGTCATGTAATTAATCCTTTTTTTTTTTGGCCAAGATACATTTTATAATGAACGAGCATTAGAATTTCCCTCTTTGGGGAAAAAGAAGAGTGTTATTGCTTGTGGTGATAAGCTGAGATATTATTAAGCTTCCTGCATGAGTCCTTAAGCTATTCTGCTCTTCCGTAGCACTTTCCATTAGCTGTTTGCAGAGTGCTTTGCCGTGGACATCAGGCTTACTGCCTTAACGAGTGGCTGCAAATTACACAAGGGACGATGTTGTGATTCCTAACCTGCTGCTTTGGTCAACACAGACAAAATTACACTCCTGGCTCATTTGGCTGCATTTAATGCTGGTGAAACAAAGCTGGAGCAGGGTCCTGAGCACTGTCCCACCGTCATCTATATTATGCAAATATTGGCATGATCTGGCATGGTTGTGGCCCAGGCCAGCTAGTACTGTCCTGGACCATGCAAAGACGCTGTTCTGGGCATAGTTCCCCCAAGGCGATATGGCCAGGTTTGCATTGGTTTGACTCCTTTTGACTCCTTTCACAGTCCTTCAATACTACCCCAGAAGTCTCTGGAGTCTGCAGTGCTTGTGCACTCCAGGGCACAGGTTGCTCCATGTGCGGCCGTGGTGTCCACCAAATTTTCCTTGCAGGGCTTTGAATCTGAGCTTCTTTAGAAAATGAGCGTTATGTGTTTGTTTTACAGTTCAGGGCTGGAGGTTATAAGAGCATTTCCTACTCTCCCAGTTTGCACCTAGAGAGACAAGGCAGAAGTGGGACATTTGCAAGAAAAGGCCTTTCCCTCTGGTGATGGTTGCAGTCAGGAGGGAGGAAAGCATTTGTAAATGAATGTGGAGCTGTGACAGATGTAGAGCTTGGGGCTGGGGAGCCCCAGGGTGATAGTAAAGGCTTTGCAGGCAGTGTATAAACCATGCTGGGCATTGCTAATATATGGGCAATTGCTCACTCGGGTGCCACCCGAACGCTGGGCTTGATCCAAACCTCAGTAGTGCTCCTCTGACCTTGGTGTGCTTTTCTCCACTGCAGAGGAGAAACAGAGTCATGTCTCTGGCCAGACTGGTGACCTCCTTCAGGGAAAATCCAGTGAGAGCTTAGGTGACAGATCCCTGGATGTTCTGCTGGGGTTCATCAGTCCTGGACAAATCCACACCAACAGCACACATTTGGCTCCCGGTCTCTCTGCTTTAGTTGTTTGCTTGGTGATGGCACCTAAGGAACTTCCAGACTTAAAAGGAGGTTGAGTCGAAATGAGACAGAGGAACAAAGACTCTTTAACCTCTCTCACATAGAGATTAGACCCAGGACATTTTCCAAGGTTCAGTTCCTGGCTGAGAAGAGATAATAAACTAAACTCGGATTGGGTTTAATTCACCTGTTTATGCTAACCTGGCATATCCTGATGGAAACAAGAGGAGTTGGTGCTCATGCAAGCAGCTTGGCAGGTTGATGTATGTGAAGAGAAAGAGGACTTGGGGGAACATCATCAGTAAAAACTTTTTCTGGGGAAATTTCAACAGTGCAAAGTAAGCAATAATTTCTGTAGGCTTTCATATGGATTTAGGTCTTTAACTACTTCCAGGTTTTTGGAAATCTCCCCTGTGGAACGGGCTTGATATAAACATGGCAAGGACAGAGAAATGCACTCATTAGCAAAAGCACAGAGAGAGGTATACAGAGGGAGATGTTTAGAAAGATGTTTTGGTATACAAAGCATTGAGAATGCTGACAAAACCATTCCACTTTGCTGCAGAGAGCAATCCCTTGGCATCTGCTTAAATCTGGATGGTGGACAAGTGTCTTTTGGTCTGTGCAAGGCTAATGAGGCTGAAGATGTATGTAAATAGATGCTATTTACCAGGGAAGAGGATGTTAGTTGAGGAAATGAATAATTTCAGAGGGTATAAACTAATCAGAGATGTTTGGAGAAGGAAGATGCTCATATAATTGGATTTGATCCAAAGGGTAATGCAATCAAATGATAATGAAGGCCAGTTGTTTATCACCTGTTGTGAAAGAGTTGTCTGGGCAGAGAATAAAGAAAGAAATAGTGTTATGTCTCTATAATAAGAACCTCCAAATAGCCTCTTATAGATTTGTAGGGTTTAAAGCAAGACGGGATAATGAGATCTTCAAATCTGACCTCATGTATGCCATTGTCCTTCCAGTTTCACAGTCAGCTGTGCGCTGACTCTATTACATTGGGTTTGATGACCATAAATCTTCTGGAAGAGCATCGAGTCTTATTAAAATCTGTGAGTCAATTCTGTAGTTGAAGTTCCCAGAATTGCACTGATTTAGAGACATGGAGAGTTTGACGCCATACTTAAAGTAATAATAATGATAATAATAAAAATTGTTTCTCAGTTTTTTATAGTACTCTATGAGATCATTAAAAATGAATGTCTGTTAGGAATCATCCTGGCTTTTAACTAAGTGCACTCTCTGTGGTCAGTTTAGAGACTGGAAGAAACACAAGCCTTATTTTCTGATCAAACTGGTTTTGCAAACCAGTGGGGCTTGCAGTTGCTCGCAGCTTTTTGCATCTTGCAAAAACCCCTCTTTTGTGACAGTCCCTAGGAGTTTGGTTGAGAAGCCACCTCCCAGCCAGCAGCACATGAAAGGGCTGGCATCTTCATTTGACTTTCGTTAAGCCCTGAACCCAAGCTGGATGCATTCAATAAAGCTGCTATTTTTTTTTAACATCACGCTGAGACCTGTTGAATTCTCTCTGTTGCTTGGACCTGGCATCTTTAGTAGGTGAGTGGTATCATAAAATATGCTATTAGTCCACAACGCTGCGCACCTCGGTGGCATTCAGAGTCTTCACATAGACTTAGCTCACAGGCAGGCTGTGGAGGGAATTACTGAATTACCCATGCATGCAGTTGCCTTGGCAGTAATCCCCGTGGTTGTTGCTTTGAATCATACTAGAAACAGCTCATACTTCTGAGGTAAATTAAGTTCATTACTCTGTAAAGGTCATTTCAAAGGAACTTCAGAAAAGGGAGCCCTGCTTTGTTGCTTTCTGTGAGAGATTGAGACTGGTTTCTCTTCCACTTCCTGGCATCTATCAGAGTTGGGATTCACTGGTGCCAAGCACCCGATAAACAATTTGGAGATGGTTCTTGCACCATTAGCCTCTCGCCTCTCCCAAGCCTGGCTGCCCAGAAGCCTCATTCACTGCTGCGGAGCAAAGGTGCAGGAGTTGGGAGGTCACCCACAGAGGCCATGGCAGGACTAGGAAGGTAGTTCAGATCCTACAAACTTGCATCTGCACGTCTCAACCTTATTTTTTCTTGACAATCTTGCACAACGAGTGACACACGGTTTATCACAGCCCACATGGCTGCATGTCTGTGTTGGAAGAATACAGCTTGTAAAGCACTTTCAGATCGTTCAGGCAAGTTTCCTCAGAAGTGCTTTTCCTTCCATTGATATAAAAGTGCTGAGGCCTGTGGGCTGAGCAATCCCACTCCCCCAGGGTTCACCTTCCCACTCAGCAGCGTCATATTCTCCAGAACTGAGTAGTTCTTCTGAACTAATACAACAAAAATATGCATTTCCTCATCTTGGTGTTAATTCTCTTTACAGAGACTATAAAATAAAAGCAGTTGAGGGACGAAAGAGGAAAAAGCAATCCGTGGAATATTTTGGTTTATCTGAAGTAGTTTAACTATTAGTATTGAAAGAGACTTTTTTTGGGGGTGTTAAACTGTTTAAGAAATGCTTTTGAGATCTCCTGAAAAATGAACAGACTGTGCTGTCTCAAAGGGTTGCTGAAATGTGTGAGGGCATAGAACTTAATTTTTCAGTGGCCAGACATTTCTCTTCCTAGAAGGCAATAATCTTGGGATAGCTTTTTTGTTGGGGATCTGGGGTTTACCTGAAAGCTAAAGACATGGGATATGAGTGTGGAAAAGGAGGAAGCTTGACGGACAGAGAGGGGAAGGAACTGACATAAAAAGTATGAAAGTATTCAAGAAGCCAGGGCATTGCAGTATGTGCCCATGCAATGTGCATGGCTGGTGGAAGAAACCCCTCCTGAATCTTCCTGTCCTCTGCAGTCAACATTTTGGAAGCTCCCTGGCATTTCCCACTTACTCTGGTCTATGAACCAGCAATTCCATGTGAAATTTATGACTACCATCTCCAGACTCTACACTGCTCACTGAAGTCTGTGAATGGCACCCAGGCAAGTGAACTTTTATTAGAGTGTTCACCTGACCAGGAAAAGGTTCATCAACAGGGAAAATAATAGATTTGGCTTTTATTTCTTTTTTTAAAAAAAAATTTTATTTTTATTGCCTCTTTGGGATTGCGCACTAAGGTTGTCACATAGGGATATGGGACATTAGATAACTGGAGTCATGTGGATGAAGAAGAGAGGCTAGGTCAGGATCAGTCATAGGGAAGTGCAGAACTGTATTTCATTGTAGGTTTCTGAATCTCTGCTACCTCCTGGGATGGGACTATGAGAGGAATGGGGTAATTCATGTCTGTTTGAGCTGAACCCAAAACAGGACTGGAAGCCTGAGTCTCTGAGCTCCCCATGAGACCCATAGGGTTGAGTTCCCAGCGGATAGGTTCTCCATGGATCCATCAGAGACCAGTTTCAGCACTGGTCCAAGCAGGAATGGCCTTGATGATGCACCATGGGCTACCACCTACCTATGCACATCTGAGTCTGGTCTGTACAGGCAATGAAGTGCACCACCTACATCTTAAGCTGCTGTGGACCACTTTCTGGGAGATAATTTGCATGTGTAGGAGACATGGAACATGTTACCGTGTCTCAGCTCTGTATGCATCGTGTGTCTTGCAAAGTGCCAGCTGAGTGTGCAGGGTTTGGCACAGTCTTGCAGTGCTGTCTCAGGAGGAATCGCGTGCCCACACAAGCTCATGCTGTATTTGCAAGTCATGAAACACCCACCCACAGTTCACGTTATAAATGTATTGGTCTGGCAGGTGGTGGGACAGCCTTCCCATGGTATCAGGCACCTTGAACAGAAAAAGACCCCATGCAAAAATGAATAACAATGTCTTAGACCCACAGACACACTACATGGGGTTGAGGACAAACTGCTGTGTAGCTTTGACATTCAAAAATAAAATTTTTCAGCTTTTGCCTTATAGAAGTGGAATGCTCCATTATCAAGTGACTTTAAATTCAAAGTTGAAGCATCAACAGCAGGGCTAAATAACTCCAGCATTAAATGAAATATTGAGTTTTGTGTCAAATAAAATTTCTCAAATTGACCCAAAATGGAAAGTTCAGAATTAAGTAATTGTCAAAAAGCTTTTTTATCTTGTCTGCTGAATTCTTTCCTCCCTCCTCCTTCCCCTTTTTCCTTAGTTTTCAACTCAGCCACTGAACCAAAACTCCCATTATTCATCCAGCTCCATGTCAGCATTTGCAGAGGGCTTGCAACAGAAGTGAGGAGAGGGGCAGCTCAGCCCATTCATGTTAGCAATGCATTAACGTAAATCTGGGGTGATAATGCATGTGTCAGCATAGCAAACTCTTGCTTTGGCCTCTCAAAGCGATGTGGAGATGGGGGAATTTTGTTTTCGAGGTCTGTGCTGTATATCTTGAGTGACAACACTCTTTGTTTCAATATCATGAGAGGTGTTTTTGGAAACTCATCGCACACAGAATTGTGGGCAAAAGCATAGACAGTATGAAGAGCAAAATAGCGTTAAGGCAAAGGGAGCTGAAAACCAGACTCAGCAGTGGCAAGGAAACCAATAATAACGTAACAGATAACAGCATGTAACTGCAGAGATAATACAGTTATGAGCATGAGCTGTAACATCCTGTACAAGGGGATTTAGCCAGCCAGGAACAACCACAAGAGAGGGTTAGTGTGGTTTGAGTCAAAAGAAGTGACGGATACTGTCTGAAAAACTTGCCTATGAAGAGAAATGGCCTTACTCAAGGGACAACACTCAGAAAAGCTGGCTGACCTAAAAGTGTTAATCCTGTGAGGTTGGCTGGTTCTCACGTTGTGTTTGCATGAGAGGAACCAGACAGGATGGCCTATGCTGAGTGAAGCTGGCTTTTGTAAAAGTAAGCAATGATTTGAGTCTCCAGGAGTATCTCCTGTTCCTGGTACCCTCAGTACGTTGAGGTACCAATTGTCCTGAGATCTGACACCCCCCATGAAGGAAAAATCCGTACAAGTCTAGCAAGATCCTTCCAGGCACCTGAGCTTGCAGAGTTAAAGCCCTGGAGCAGTGACAAACCCAAGGAGGGTCCCTGAGGGACTCATTTTGGGTGACACCTCTTTCTGATGGCAGGGAGCTTGATTGTAAAGCAGAGGTACCTTCTCTGTCCCCCTTGTCTCTCATCTAAAGCTTTCCCTAAATAATTCCTCCCCTGAGCTTGCTTTCCTCTCCTTCCCTGTGTCAGACTGTTCCTCTTGCATCTTCACTGTGGCACAGAGGAAGGAGATGGTTATACAACAATAATAGTCATCCTACCAATCAGACTTAATAAGCATTACAATAAAAGCATTTTAAGCACTCTATGTATGAGACGCCTCTCATCATTTGAACTGGATATTGATGCCCTGGTGCACTGAAAACATCTCATGTAGTTTCCTCTCGACAAACAATGTCTATTCTTAACAGATCCCTGTCAAAATGAATGAGAAAGACTGAAAACTGAAGGGGAGTAGAAGGATGAGGTACAACCGATTGAAGTTTCAAGAAATTTCTGATTAGATACCAGAAAGATAAAAAAAATTACAGTGACAGTGGTCAGAAAATGAAACAGGGGCCCAGAGATTGTGGAATCTCTATTCCTGGAGATACTCAAAACTCAAGGGAATGTGGCCCTGAACACACTTTGAAGTTGGATCTGATGCTAAAGTTAGCCTGGCTGAGAGCAGGGTGTTGGACCAGATGACCTTCAGAAGTCCTTTCCAACTGAAATTATTCTACAGGAATGTAAAAAGCCTATAAAAAGCTTCTTCCAGACTTGCCACCATGCACCCTGCTATCATGTCCTCTTGGCTGTCTGGGCCTGGGTCTTCTTGGAGAGGACTGTTGTTTCCAGTTTGAGATGGAGTAGTGGGGACTGCTGCACACCCCAATATCTCTGTATTGGGAAGTAATGCCAAATCAAACAATATGGACATAGGTGGAATGTAAAGTCTAAGAAGATATACGGAGGGATGTGTATATGCATGTTTTCCTATACACACACACACATGCACAAAAATATTTTTATATATGCATGCAGAGGGAGGAAGATATATGGAGGGAACATGTACAGCATGACTCTGATGTTCATCAGATGGCTTAGTGTTACTGGCCTACCACAAAAACCTTGGCCAAGAATTTGGTCATTCTGACATTTTTAGAAGTCCTTAGCTTATACCTAGAGGCTTCTTTTTATGCCAGAATGCCTTTCCAGATGTTCCCAGTCCTGCTGCTCCATGCAAGTCCCATTGCAGGCCTTCTGAACATGGGATTGATCATGACACTTTGAGGGGAGAGGAATGAGGAGAGAAAACAAAAATTCCAAGCTGAAGCCTTCTCACAACCCTATAAAACAATTAATTTATTTTCCCAGTGATTGAGACCCTCCAATCTCATTACCCATGTGCAAATCATTCTTTTCCTCATGTTGGCTGGTTATCTTTATCTTATGAGTCCAAGGGAGCTGCCTACTAGGCATAATAACCAGCCACGAGTGTCACACTGAAATTCCCAGAGACACTCCTTTCTCTCTGTTGAAGTATTTCTTGTGTGAAGCACCAGGGCTAAAAATCAGCATAGTGAGGATGTGATGGCCTCTGGATGACCAGGACAAATTGATGGGCCAGCTTGCTTAAAGTCACCCAACCTTGTACTCTGGAGAGAGGATGTGATGTTTCTCTATCCTACTTAAAATTTCCAATAGTGCCAAGGGATGATTTAGTCACAAAGTATGGACCCCTGAACACCTACGTTTCTACTTAGCCCCACCCCCCACCCCCCCACCCCACCCCCCAACCAGGGTTTACACCTGGCCCAGACAATGAATTTTGGGGAAGAGCTCAAGATGAAGGAAACCTTTCTGCCATTGAGGCCCAGTGGGTATTTGTCAGCATGGAATGAATTTTGGGTTGATTTCTACTTTTGGGCTGAATGCAAGGAAGATATCAGATGCACGTGAAGATTTATGAAATCACTTTTACCCCAAACCCATAACAAGATCATGGAAGATGTTGGTGGGAAGGTGGATGAATAAGGCAGGACTGAGCTAAATCCAAGAGAAGGCAAAACCTCCAACCATTGCTGTCATTAGCTGGGGGACTGAGGGAAAGACATATTTTCAGCACGTCTTTTGCAGCATTCCAGATGTTTAACTTTTGATTTCTTTGCAGAAACCTTAGACCCCATTCCCCAAACCCCCCAGATACTTTTGTCTAGGGAATGATTCAGAATGCAATAAAGATGTGTTTTCCTCACTGTGCAGAATAGGCTTCAGTGGCATCACGCCGGCAGATAGGAGCTGACCAGAAAAATGTGCACAATAATAAACAAGAATAATTGTGTTGGATTGGATGGATCCCTCTGGATTAGACTCGTGTCTTCTTTTCCTTCAGCTTTTTCTTGCCAGACACTCCCCCAAATAACTCTCGCTCCCCTTCAAATGGCATTGGTGGTTCTTGAGAGTTTATTGCAGGTTTCCCAAGAGCTGTCATTCTCCTCTCAGGACTCCACTCCTAAAGTCCTGTGGTTACCAGAGAAGCCAGCTTTCTTTCAAAACCAAAATTAAATTTCCAGTCCTCATGGCTGCGGAGAAAAACTGAACATGGCTCAAGCCTAACCTGAAGTCAAACATAATATGATCTTTTTCTTCCCAAAAGCAAAATAGAAGATCATGTTTTATAGTCTTGACTCTGGATTGTTGATCCAAAGCAGTTATCAATAGCACAGGCAAGCTGGCTATTTTTTAAGCAGTGTTTGATGAGTTTGTGAGTGAATTTACACACCAGGGTCACCTACAGCAACCCCAAAGATCTTCTCTATTCTGTGTTCTTGTGTCCCCTTTCCCAGATTTCCCTTCTGCACTTCCAGGGCATGATTCATGGCAGTCACTACCGTTTCTCTGTAAGTAACCAGAAACAGCAGCACCTTCCATTTGGGAAAGTAAGGTTTTACAATGGAGATACAGATCAGGGAAGTACAGACAGCATCAGTATCCAGATATGGCACTATGTAATGTTGGAAGCAGAAGAAAAAAAATCATTAAATAATGA
Organism: Pelecanus crispus; assembly: GCF_030463565.1. Lineage (NCBI taxonomy): Eukaryota > Metazoa > Chordata > Aves > Pelecaniformes > Pelecanidae > Pelecanus > Pelecanus crispus. The sequence goes on from NC_134644.1 coordinate 1,875,887, forward strand.
AATACCAGCTGCTGTTTTATTAGTACAAAAAGTAACGTGCTGTTTATTTCTCCAAACACTCCCCTATGTAGAGCAGGCAGCTGTACAACCACCTTTGCCTGGTTCATTCAGGAGAGGGAGGATAAGGTCTGGGATTTTGTTAGGGAAGGGAACAAAGTGGAGCACGTGGTGAAGACCATCAGTGTGGAGGAGCGCATGGAAGACCTGCACCTGCCTCTCCCAGCACTAAAGCTGCAGGAGCAAAAGCATCGTTACGAAGGTGCACGTTGAAAACAAAAGGTAGTGGAATTTCAGACCATGCCTTGTCCAGCTGCACCTCTGGGAAGTAGGTCTAGAAAAACGAGGAGGGACAAACATAAAGAAAAACCCTTCCAAGGGCTACAAAACTCACTGATAGCCTTGAGCTCCAGCTACCAGGTGTACGTCCTGGGATTGCCTTCGCTTGCTTAGCCTCCAGGTATATCTGCCTCATTGCAACCTTCCTTGTGGCAGCAGAAGGGCTTTGGGGCAGGGAGACACCTCTTCCACGTTGCAAAACGGGATAAAGGTCCCCAGAGTGCATTCAGGAGCTGACCTTGTGCTGACCATAGCAAAACTAGGAGGGAAGTGTTTCAGCGAGACTTCACTTTACCATCTTTTACCATGATTACATTCACCGGAAAGGACCTTGCTTCATGCCTCAGACCTTTTCCACTTTAAATCTTCTCCCTCTTTTCCTGCACTATATCCTGGCTGGTAGCGTATCTCCCTACTAACTGTGGTTGTGATATGCCTGTGTAAATCAACCTCATCCCTTGGAGCTCAGCGACATTACGCTGATTTACTTGCGTGCAGGGTCTGGCCATGCTGTTGTGTGTGATTTAAACAAGATGTTCCTCAGACTTAGACATAAGTGAATAAATGATGCTTGACATTTTGGAGAAGCTCATGTTCACTAAAAACATTTCTTGTTCCAGCAGACTCACCCTGGTCGTTTATTTACTTAGTTCCTCTGCATGCTTTCTCCTGCTCCCTTCATCTCACCTCAGTACTGTAATGCTTCCAGGACTCTCATGTTCAGAGATTTTATTTCACATGTGAGTAAAATCTTTCTTGGTCCCACTGCAGGTTCCTTCGGGACTTTCTCTGCAGATATTGTCTTCTAACTGAACTCTCAGTGTATCTGCAATTACCCACTGTTAGGTAGGAACCAAGCCATGAGTTGTGTTTGCGTCTGGTCAGTGATATCTCTCCCACTTAGACATGGCTCCCTCTTTTCTATTTGGTACCTTGTGTGTTTTCAGCATCAGGGTTTCTTTCCTGTTTTGTGACCACAGTGCCTGATGGAAATTGTTGATATTCACTGCTGACCACTCAGGTCTAGACTACAAGGTCATGGCATGGGAGAGAGGCCAGAGGATTGGCTTGGGCTTGTCTTGTCTGGAGCTGTCGTGGGTAAAAAGTAATTCCTACAGTTGGGTAGGAACGATTTCCCTGCTACAGCCCAGCTCCTGGGCTCTCCCACAGTGAGGCATCTCATGTACCAGATGAACCTTTCGGATCGTGACCCCTAAAAGGGGCAGTTCAACCCATTGGTGATTTCATTGCTTAAGAGACTGCCTTTGTATCCAGAATGACGCCATGGTTCCTCCAAAAAGGCTAATTAGGGCTGGTCTGTTCAAGTTCTAGTGAGCTAAGGTGTCCTCCAGGAATGCTTATTCCTTCAGGAGAGAGGAAAGACTACAGCAATATTGGGGGAGACTTGGATAGAAACCTTGCAAAATCAGGCTTGAAATGTAAGGTTGGAAGGGACCCTCCATTTAATTCCTCCTCAAACTAGGAGGAACTGTGCATCAAATAGGAATGAGCAGCCTTTAAAAATCAGAATTACAGGTTCCTGTTTTATAATGGTGATTTTGCTGCTTTGCTATCTCCCAAGCAGGCCATAAAGCACATTCAACAAGTATTACATGAGCTATTTTGATGCTGGAACTGATAGATGTACTCCAGATAGACCCACGGAGTAGCCTAGTTGGCTCTCACCCTACTGCATAGGTGGCCGCAGTTTACCACTCAATGAAGCCCTCCTCCATCACCATGTGCTCACACAGAACAGCTTGAAACATGGTTTGCAATACACCTGCTGCTTCAGATAAATCATTGACCATTGTTGCATCTAGTGTTCCTCCTACAGAAAATTTATACAGTACTACATATAAAAAACAGCTGTTAGCACTTTGGCAGATATCAATCCTTCTCTTCTCCAAAGGGGTATTTCTTCCAAACAGACATAGTTCGGATTTAATTTCTTTTTCTTGCTCAAAGTTTGGCTGCTTACATGTCCTCTATTTTCCACGGGTAGATGAAGGTACTTCAGTGGAGCTAATATTACTTGTTAATCTTTGTGGCATTTAGTGGAGCACAGAGAAATGGAAAATTCTTTGCAAAGTTTTTGTTCTTCGAGAGAGAACTGAAGAGATTTGGATCTGCCAATTGCTCAGCCAGCAGCAGACTGAGACTTCTGTTTCTCATGGGGCAAAAATATGCATGTTTTTATGTCAGTCTGCATCTGGCTTATCTGTCTTTGATTCAGTATTACCACCTCCCTTTCCAGGTTCACCTAGGTTGCATCTAAGGGCATCTAGCTCTCATCTGCCCCTGGTTGGGTTGAACTGTTGGCTCAAAGTGCAGAAAAGAGTTGGACAGAAAGCATCTTAACAGTGCGACTTCTGGCAGCATGGGTGGGAGTGGAACGGCTAAGTACCTAGGGATACGCTTAGGTGCTAGCTGGGAGAGGGTTACATTTGTGGTTCAGCCCAACTCCAGGCAGAATGCACCCAGCCCTCCTTTGTTCTGCCATCTCATTGCACCGCAAGTCCACTGCAGGAAAACATCATACTGTGCCGGTCATCTTCCCTTCTGCTTCACAGGCAAGATGATTCTGCCTAATTAGACATCCCACATATGATCAACACAGGAGCTGCAAGCATGCCATGCTGCTCTTGCTTCACCTGTGTCCATAAATGGCCCAGCACAGTGAACCTGCTACCCAATCTACCTGAGAATGGGATGGTGCATAAAGCCACATTTCTCTGGTTGGTCATGCCTGGGAAGAAAGCAGCTGGGTGCTGTGGGACCAGCAATGCAGGGTGCATGCAGTTGGCATCAGCTGGTTTAATCCACCATTTGTAGAGCATAGAAGGGCCCCAGTCTCACATAGGACTGCGTGAAGCAAGAGTCGCCACTAATTTGGGCCTCGTGCATAACAAAAAATTGAGTGCTTAATTGTGGACTCTGAAACCATTTAGTTTTGGAATGGCTAAATGAGAGGGGAAAGGTTACAGGAGGAATGAGTTCCAAAGAGTGCTTGAAAATACTGAGCAGTCTAGGTAGTGGGGATGACATTCTGTAAAGGTCTCCACCAGTTGGGTTTTACTGTGATTATATTTCATACTCATGAGGACCAGCATTTGCTCATGCCCAGTTACAGCCTTCTCTCCCTGCGAGGGCAGTGCTCCAGGGAACCACCCTGCATTGTTTGTGCCATGCTGGATGAAGGCATCACATAGCTGTGAACGGAACGAGGCGCCCCTCATGACAGTGATACCGTGAGTATATCAGGTGGCATGAGAGCATCCTTCAAAATAGCCGCTGCAACCACATTAGAACAATAGAGCTAGAAGGCACCGTGCTTTGGGACAAGGAAAGAGAAAAAGGTGATTTGTCCAATTTGCCTTTTGCCACTGCTTTATTTTTGTTCTGCAATTTTCTACTGCTTTCTCCAGCTGATGTTTAAGGCCATCACCAGAGAGATGCCATGCACCCTTTTACTCCAGTGAAAGTTAATGCAAATGATGCAGGAAACACTCAATCTTAATGTGAGATGAGGGGAAGGCTCAGATTACTGAACTGCATCACCCAAGCAACTGTTATCCACATAGTTGGTCATTTACCAGCTTGTATTGGGTCTGAAATCATCCATGCTGTGCTTGGGAAGAATTGAGGCCAGGACACTTGGAGGTGGATGGGCTGCAGCGTGCTTTGTCCTGTTCCTCTCCATTCAGGTGAAAGACAGCCTGGCTAAAAGCAAAGATTTGGACTAATACCGGCCTATCTCTAGCAAGATCCAGAGTTCAGGTTAGAACCTGTGGGTGAAGTCTGCTTGTGTGTAAATAATGGGAATGGGATGGGAGTCAGACCTACTCCTGCATCACACCTAAGTGGCATTGTAGACATCCCCCTAGGACAAGGGTGAGGAGCTGTGTAAGGGTGAAAGCCTTCTGCAGTGTGGTTGTTCTCTCTCCTGGATGTTATCTGATGTTGATATTGAAGTCAGTGAATGGGATCAAGACACTCAATCTATACAGCAGCCCATCTCATTCTCAGCCAAGACCCGCAGAGCTCCATCTGGAGCAAGCGTTTGTGCAACTGCCTTTGGTCAGCAGTGTTCCCACTCCTTGCTGCTGGAACCTGAGTGTTTTCTGAAGTCAGGCCAATCACTCAAAGTTTATCCATTTAAAAGAGCAGAACATTTTTACTCCCTGTTTCCACCTGTAGTCATTGGCTGGCCTTCCTGAAAATACTGCTGGAATGTGACTGCTGCTGGAGTGGCAGTACACAGCCCACAGTGTATGTGATGTGCTAAATGTTGGGGCAAGGAGCGCTTTTGCCCAATTCTTCCTCCTGTGCAAAGCATGCTCTTGCATCAAAAGAAATGCCATGACTAAACTCTGGGGGTAAAAACCTTAAATTTCAGCTTCAGTAAATCATCTCTCTTATGTTGAATTAGCATGTCTCCAGAAGCTGCTGCCCAGTAGGAAGCATTGATAGGAGCTGACCAAGTTTGTTCCTACTGCTCCTGAAAACCACAAGCTTGAGCAGGTATTTAAGCCACCCAGCATGAGGGCTTCCCAAAGGTTTTCCAGAGACATAGCTCATTCCCATCTTTCTGTATCCTTAATGAACTGGAGGGGCTCATGGAGCTCCTTCCTCATGAACGCAGAGGAATACCTAGCCCATGTCCATCTAAGGGTCCCCCGAAGGATTTTTGAGGCTCTGAGTCCTATAGGCAGGAAAAGACATGGAAGAAATATTTCATGAGAATCAATAAAGGTTTCTTTTTATTTTAATTCCCTTTTACATACACCTGTGGTTTGTCATTTTCCGCTTGTTACTTTGGTCCATACAGAAAGCAGAAGTGGAGGAATGTAAACCAAATGCCTGCCTGACGACACACAAAAGGCAATGTCCCCATAACACACAGAAAGAAATCACAGTTTTGTCCTTTAGTTTTTCAGTTTCGTCCCTCTTCTGAAGTGAAACGAGGTCTTAAAAACCACTTCAGCGAAAGCGCTGATGTTGGAGTTTGAAGAACACACCCCAGCTCCTTTCCCTCCTGCTCAGACTAGAAAAAAGGAGCCAATACCTTGAAAACAGACTCCCCGGGCGGAGCCTGGCAGGCTGCTGGGAATGGCTAAGTCCTTTTTCTAATGCCCAGACCCCATCACTTCTAGTGACCACCACGGCTGGGTCACCCTGAAGTTGTGGAGACAAAGCAATGAGTTTTAGCAGCAGGTCTACCTCTTCATGCATGCCCCAGCTCATGCAGATGGCAAGAGATTGACACAGTGTTTCTGAACACGGGGACGGGCCGAGGGCATGGTTTTGGGTGACGGTGCTTGGCTATGCCTGTCCTTCCTCTTCTGCCACCAAGTGACTTTCCTCTCCCACTAGCTCTACCTCATGCAACCTGTCCTTTAAACCATTTCACCTCTAACAACAAATGGCTTCTGGTTCATCCTTCCCTGCAGCTCTCAAGGAAGAATGATTAATTCAGAGAAAAATAAAAAGGTAAAAGCTTGGCCTGGCAAGAAACACCCAGCTGTATATTTAGAAGGGCTCACGCCTGTCGCAATGCTCTGGTTTAAATAGGTTCTGCTTCTCTGGTGAAGTCATTGGTTTGTCTTCTGTTTTAGGTACCTGAGCTCCACCTGTTTGGAGAACACCCTTCATTTAAGCTTGCTTTAAGCAGTCTTTCAAGTGGATATTGTATCTCTATTTCAGCGGATGTAGGCCAAAGCATTTTGGAAACCCAGTGCACACTAATCCCATCTATCTCAAACATTTTAATCCCGTGCCTTTTTCTAGCCAAATATCTACCACATCCTAAATCCCCACATGTAGAAGCTGCTGCCAATACAAAAGCCTAATGTTGTCACTCGTGAAGCATTTCAGGAGAGAAGACTGCCACTCAGACCATCTTCTACCTCTCGAGGTCTGCTTTCCGGTCTGATAGTGCTATTGATCAAAAGCAAAAAGACACCTTGAAATATGGGTGGCAAGTAAGGTTTTGGGAACAGGAGGGGTAGTTTATTCGAATCATTACCCTTTTCCTCTTCAGAATCTATGGGTGAAACCCAGTCCATGGAAATCAACAGACGTTTTGGTGTTGATTTTCATGGGGTCAGGATTTCACCCCAAATTGATGCCAGCACATCTGTGTTGTTGCACACCACATCGCAAGCCCAGAATCATTAACCCTCAGTCTCAGGAAGATAATCAAATACCATCAAATTCCTTAGTTAATGTGCCAGGAAAACAACTGCGGTCACAGGGAGAAGTTACTCTGTGGGACCCAGGAGAAATGGGTCTGAATTCCAGGTTCTCATGTTGAGGTTGTTCTAATGTACCCCTTTTTTTCGGGTGAAAAAAGAAGGGAAAATTGCCAGTGAGGATGAAGAAGAAGAGAAAGTTGTACTGGCTTTGTTACACGCCCCCCATTTGCTCTCTCAAGACACCCCCTGTTTAGGAGAGAATGCAATTGTGCAATAGAGGCTACCTCTGTCAGATCTGTGCTGGATAGGGAGGTCTGCTTGAAAAGAAGCCAGATTTATAAGACTTCCTAATTACTTATGATCCTCTGGGTCAGCTTTTCCATAACTTTTTCTTCTGTTCCTGGCTCCTGCCAGGCTCTGAGCTGACTTCCAGCCCTGCCCTGCCTCACCGGAGTCTTGCAAATCCATTCTGAATCAGGACAAAGCTTCTTGCACTCTGTTCTTGCAAATGCTGCCTTTGGCCCCCTTATAAAGCAGCATCGCTGCCCATCAGTACCAAATGCCATCAAGAGACGCGGTCAGAGAGGAGATGGCCCCAGATGGGAGCAGTAATTACCACATGCCACAGATGCAAAGGCTGTTCAAGGGACAATTCTGCAAGCGTGCCCCAAAGCAGCACTAATGTACCAACCTAGAGAAGGATGCAGAAACCACGTGAGCAGATCAGAATATTAAACTTAAACAAGAATATTTAATAGCAGTGTACAAGCTCTAACCCTAAGCCCTCTGAAGACAGTGGAAAGACATTGTGTGAGCTTTGCAGGTCATACTGCGTGGCTCAGGATCTTCTGTGAGCAAAACCTAAGCGAGTTCAGTTGGAGGATGAAATGCTGTGCCAAGGTTTGCAAACCTTTCCCTGGTCCGTGGGAAAGGTTTCAGAGGAACCTTATTTAATATTTCTTTTAATGCTCCCCTGTGACATTCTTTTCCCCACTTGCCTCCCAAGTCCTGGCAAAATGTCGATATTATCTTGACCTTTATATGCTGCAGGGTTAGCTTAAACCTGGAAGACAGTGTGAAAACTAGGAGGATCTGAGTTCACATGCAAGTAGGATAGAAAAGAAAAGAAAAAAGGGGCTAAGATAAATCCCTACCAATTGAAACAGCCGAGTGTGGCTAAGTGACCACAGTGTATGGCAGTGGGGAGAACAGGCTAGGAAAAAGACAAGAACAGATAAAACAAGATTGTTTTATGTGACAGCTGATGCCTTGGGTGTCCTTTTATTTAATCCCAAACAGCAAGCCTGGTCTCTAATTCTCAGCAGAGTATTTCTGTAGCTAGAGTTGGAAGCTTTATTTTAATTCCATTATGCAAATTGTACATGAGTCCTGAACTGTGGTCTAGATTCAGATCTGTTTTGCCTTGGCATTAGACCGAGTTAACTCAATTAACTTCAGTGGAGTAGCTCCTGCCTTCTGCCAACGAATACAAAATCAACATCAGGTCTGTTTCTAACTGTCCTGCCCTAGAGACTGGCTTTGAATGACTGTCCGCTCATTACAGCTATTCTGTCCACCACAGAGAACTCTCTCTGCTTGGGAGAAGCCAGAAAGCCAGACACTGCACAGACCCCATCAGAGCACTCAACAGAACCTGATGAAATAAACAAAGGATAAGTTATAATTACTGTTTTATTGTTTATAATTCTTCTTAAGCGTGGCGTAAAGACAGCGAGTCTTTTTCTTGCTCTCTGTGCCCTTTTCTTATAAATTCACCAAGAACGAAAGACTATTTTGACAAGAGCGACCTTCCGCCTCTCCCAGGGCACCTGTGCTCTGAAGCCGGTATGATGGGTGTGCTGAGACCAGGGCACTGTGCAGCTGATCTGAGCAAATCATGTTCCCATCCCAGTGCTCTGGATTGGTTTTGAAACTGAGAGTTGAGATTGGCTTCTAGCCCTAACCCCTCCACTCCCCGCCCCCGAATTTGCATCCACTTAAAATGGAAAATTAAATGCTTAACCAAGTTCTTTAAAGAAGTTTTTGCGGGTTGTTTTGTAGGCCCACTTTGGAAAAAAGAAGTTAAGTGTAGAGAAGGACTCCAACCAATCTGAATTTGGGATCGATATAGAAAGTAGGGGTGTCTACCCCGCTGGTGCCCTTTTTGTGGGCTTCTCTACCTGCTAGGGACAAGCAGCCTCAAAGATCTAAAATGGTTGATGGTTCACCATCAGCCTAATGCTACAGGTGAAGTAGGTACATGGGAGTCTGCTAGCACTGCCAAAAGATCACATCCCAGCTTCAACTGCTGGACTCTTAGTAGAAGATACCTGCTCTAAAATCTCCAAAGCCTTCTACAGACCAAAGAGCAGCCAGTGAAGATGTCTATTAGCACTGAGCAAAGAAACACCCTGATTAGGAGACCCTTTGCCTATTACAAGGTTTGATATATAGACAGCAAATTATTTTGGGGTTAACCACTAAATGAAGCACATTAGAAATATTTCTGTTTCAGCACAAGATTGCTTGATGTCTCTCAGCTTTAAATGACCAGTACCTGCTCATAGTCAAAGGTGGGTTCTGAATCGCATGTCCATGCATCTCTCTCCTTCCCAACTCATTCACAATAGCCCGTAGATTTCCTACAGAGAGGCCAAGGAGGACATGGAAACAACAAGACCAGACTTCTGGCTCAAACTTTCTGGCCAACTGAGCATTATTGGGGAAGAAAAAAAAAAAAGAAATGCCAACATGCATTTTTTGTTCTTCATATCCCTTTTGTCTTTTTCCTAAATGAAAGCAAATTCAATCTGCATTTCCCAGGCTATTTTTTTTTTTTAATCAAAGTGGTGGAGTTATGTTTTAATATTGTTCAGTTAATTATGTGTCTTTACAACACCTCACCTCTGCTTTCTTTTGCTTTCCCACCATTAGCTAAGAGCTAATCTTGAGTTTTGATTTTATGAGAGGCCACAAAAATAGTTTGGGTGGAACAGGATAAGCCAAATAATTTTTGTACAGATGGCAGGATTTGCTGCCTCAAAACAAAATGTTCCTTTGGGCCAACAGTATTTGCTGTCCGGCAGGTTCAATGTTTCACTTCCATGGGCAAAAACAGGAGAACTGCCTTCCAATTAATGTCTGCAGAGATGGACATGCTCTTTATTTTACTTACACAATTTATGAACTATTATGTTTTCCAGGCAAATCCAGACAGCCATGGTCAATCATGATGGAAATTTATTTATAGGGTCTTTCACAAACTCATTTCCTTTGCAATTTAATATTTTTCTCATTTCAAGACACCCTGGAGGAACGGGATATAAAATCTACTCTGTCTGGAGAATCACGCTGGATGCTTGAAAAGCTCTGTAGCTGGCCAGAGATATCATCTATGTCCTCTGTTTATTCTGCAGAATGTGGCAGCCCATCAGCAATAGCAGTAAAAATAATAATAACAAAAAAACCAAACAGCAAACCTGTTCCAGCATGAAGCTCGTTGAAAAAAGCTGACTTTCCTAGACCTGCCTGAGGGTGCAACATGATCTCTTCCCTAGCAGGTGCTGTCAGCGGGGAGGTGGCATGGTGAAGACCTACCTTAACCTGCCCACGGCCTTATAACAAAGCTTCCTCACCTGCTGGACGGTTTACAACTTGCAGCCATCAGTGCAATGCCAGTTTGTGACATAGGATACACAGTTGAGGAGCTGTTACTCCCAAGTTTGGAAAACACTGCCCCAGATCTTTCTTTTTTTTTTTTTTTTGTTTTCTTTTGCTTCCTGTTACAGCTAAAATGTCATAAAAATCAGATAAGGCCAGAAAGAGGATGTGAACCACGTTACTGCTGCAGAACTTTCCATGACACGGCACAGACTGGTTTTCACTAAACTCACGGGCACCAACAGGTGGAAAAAAGCACATACACCAATAAGAAGCAACGTTGCACATTAAAAGACTTCACAGGTTCATACAACCTCTCCCTTAAAGGTCAACTCTTAAAGTGCTTTCTCTCATTTCATGCAGTCCTATTTCTGGTGAAAGAGTCATTGACCATAGTGAGAGATTCAGATGAGTTAAGGGCTATACTGATCGCTCTCATCGTCAGTAATTCTGCTTGAAGCTTTCTAGGTGGAAAGTGTGCAGCCAGTGAAAAAGCAACAGAACCCAACCTGTAAGTGAGGTTTCTTAACTTTCTGAAACATCAGAATCTGAAATTTAAAAACTTTTAAGCCAGCCATTGAGTTTGTCAAAACAATAAACAGGAATAAAAATTCGAGATCTTCCCTCTTAATGTATTTTCACAGTTTAAAAAATGGAAAATTCTTATCAGCACTGTGGATGTTCTATGATTTTCAGCCAGTTGCCCATAAACAGATAAACGAAGCCAATCCCTGGCTGAAGAGTTTAATTTTGGGACTTCTTTGTGAACTGATTTGGCTCTAATATGTATCAGACAAGAGGAAGCAGAGTTGAGGAATGGTGAGGAGCAGGACAAGACATGATCTCATCTGAACCAAGACCAAGCAGTATGTAGAAGGTGTAAAAACACTCGTCTGCACATACCCAGGCAAAGCAGAAATGACAAGGCTGCTGCCAAAAGTCATCCTTAAGAAACACAAGGCTGAGAAACACTTAACAGCTCTGTGTCCATCCAGAAAAGAGGTAGATCAAGTAGGAAGGACTCATGAGGAAACGTAGACTGCGTTGCTGTGGATGGGAATAGAAGAGGTGCTGGGCTGGTACCATGAGATGAACCTGCCAGGGGGTGAGATTCCCTGCCCAAGACCAGCACCTCTGTGGCACTGGAAAAGAGGACACCCATCCAAAAGGTGGGCAAGGAGATTCCTCCCCATGTGAGCCAGTCAGCTGGGATATTGCAGTACGCAGCTTGGCCTGTGCCAGCCCAGCAGGCTTAGAGAAGTGAGGTGGTCTATAGGACTCCGAATGTTGCCAGCTGCTTTGCAGGATGGGAGGAAAAGAGGCACAAAGCTGACACCATGGAGGAAGAAAAACTGGAAAAATACAGGTAATTGGCTCCTTTGGACCTTTGTCTCCTGCTAGAAGTGCACTTGAGAAAGTCTCTTTGCCTGTGTGCCTTCTGCACACCAACTCCAAAGCAATCTTCTCTCTCTGCTCCACCATCCCATGTTGGACCTGAAGCAGGATGGGCACAAAGCCTGTCCTGCCTGCAGGGTTTGCAGTGGTCACTAGATGAATCACAGACAAATGCACCCTCACCTCACCACTTTTCTGTTTTCTGTGGCCTTTGGGGCTGTGTCTGCACAAATCAGACAGGAGAGGAACTGTCACCCCAGGTGGGCTCCCCCTTTGGATGGGGATGAACTACTCTTGAGAAATGTCCACATCTCCTGGTGACAGAGAAAGCAAAGGTGACCCCGCTCTGAAGCTAGAGGCTTTGGCTGAGCACCAACAGGACCATTCTGCTTGCCCTTCCAGGGCAAATTGCAACTGCAAATTGTGGTTCCTTCACTGTTTCTAGACATCACAGGTCTGATCCCTTCTTTACTAAAATCAGTAGAGGATGTCTTTGGAACTCTAGCTGATAGATCGTGGCCAATACACTCAATCAAGAGTTTGTGATCAGCCCAGGAACGATAGGAACAGGCTTTGACAAACATACGGTCTGCTGTGCCTTAGTGGTAGAGTTATTCCCTTGTTCATGCACATGAACAGCCAGAAAAAAAAAAAAATCCATTATGTATGATTTGTAATTGAAAGGATTAAGAAAAGATTTCTTCCCCTGTACATCCCTCGTGCATGTAATTTTTATCTATGTTTAACAACAGGTTTTAGACGTTTATTCTAAATAATCCAGTGATGATGAGGGCTGCATTTTATGAGGGGTGTTGTATCTGTTTACAAATAATTTTATGGCTTTTGCTAATTCCTTGAACTTCGCTAAGTGATTGTCAAACATGTTATTAATCTTGAGTTCTCAGTAATAAACACAAGAAAATAGTGAGTCACTGGTGGGGTTTTTTTTTGGTCTGTTTTTTGCTTTGTTCCAGCAGTGAAATGATACTAAGACATTTCATTGAGTGAGAAAATCAGGAGGGCCATTGCATCTACTTGGCAGGATTTAAGTATAATGCACTTCTGGAAGGGTGGAAAGCCAGAGCCAGCACATCCAGTGTTCTTCTCTCTCATCAGTGGTTCAGCCACATGGGACGCTAAATAATGCAGCTGTACACATTCTGACAGCTGACTGCTAATAACTTCTGCCCCCTTTGATTGCCTCCAGAAGCCATACCAGCATCTGTGAGGAGAAGGCAAGCAGTGAATGTAGCTGAGCTGACCCAGATTTCTGCAGAGCTGGATAGCTCTCCATGCCAAACTTTCCCTAGAGTTGACTTCTCTTGCAAGACTATTTAACTTCTCTGTAATACTATTGTAAGTATTGTTACATGAATAACAGCCATGACAACAATAAGAGAGCATGAAAAAAGGTTATTCTTTGAAAACCTGACATTTCAATAGCTGCCATTTGGCGGTAAATGGTTATGATGAGTTTTGCCTTATTCTAATGACACAAAACTAAAAAAAAGAACAACACAAATAAATACTGGCTTTTAAAGACCTGCTTGTGTGTGTCTGCAACTGGTGCTTCAGTGCCTGACAGAGGACTGCCTCTCAGCCACCATGTCCCCTACCAGGTCTGAGTCCAAACCTCAGAGATGTCCAGGGGACGAGGTTTTTCCCTTGACGTCGCTGGGCTTTGGATCAGGTCCTAACCTGAGAGGTTGTTTAAAGAAGTTGTGGGACAGAGAGTCAAGATTTCAACTGCTCTTCCTGACATCCTTCAGAGTTCTGGGGAAGTTAGTCCTTAATTTGCCCTCAGAAGACCATCTGATTACAGCGACTGGATTCATCTCAGAAGTGCTGGTTGATGGGACCCAGCAGCTGTATCTAAAGGATCAGGATAGAGAGCAGATTATCCCATTGGCCCCATCTGCATCCTAAAGGACTTCTGCAAACTTGCCCAATACCTCTTTCCTATTCCATTTGAGTAAGAGCCAGGTGAGGTCTAAATGCTTCAGGTACTAGAAACTTGCCAAGAAGAAAAAACAGAAATAAGAAAAAAAAAAAAAAAAAAAAAAAAGCACCATGAGGAGCTGACTCCTAGACTGCAGCAAGGGAATAGTGATGTTATGACAGGGGCTGAAGAGAGAGTCCAGGCTGGCTCAGCCAGAGTCCTTTCTCTCTGGAAACATGTGCTGCAATAGGAAGTTTGGTCACTGTTCCTAATTTCCCACTTCTAGGCAATTCTGCTTCATGCTTGGAAACTGGCAGAGACCCTTTGCTGGATGCTCAGCTGGTGTGAAAGACCCCAGCACAGCGTGCTGTTGGCCAACAAGGATGGTACCTCTTTGTCGCTGCTGAAGATGTGAGGTGTGTCAGAAAATGACCTTTTGCTACACCTTGAAAAAACCACCCGCAAGGGGAACTCTGCACAGTGACAAAAACCTCCCTGGTCTCTCTCTCTCCTGTAGGAAGGAGGCATTTCCTTGTACTCTTCTCTTCAGGGGCAACGCAATACCATTTCCTCATCTGAGAACCTCTAGGCAAACTCAATGACTTTGGTTGAAGTTACGCTTACTTACGCCAGCTAAGAGTCTGAGCCAGTGTGCATATATGTGTGTGTGACCAAACCACAAAGAATAGGAAAATTCAGAAGATGTTCAGAAGGAGACCATCTGCAAGCCATCCCTGTGCTTTTATCCAGCAAATTTTGCCTTTGGATCTCATGAAGGTAGGTTTGTCTGGCTGCATCCAGCAGCTTGTGCTTCTGGGTGATACAGGCAGACTGTTGATGGAGTCTTTCTCCTCATGTGAGTGACAAGCAGGAAATTCAGAGAGGAGAATGAGAAGCAATTTAAAGGTTTAAAAAAATGACTGAAGTCTGTTTCCACGAGCGTCCACAAAAAGGGAGGGCTGAGTTATCTACCCTCTGAACCGATTTTAGCCACACACGCACAGGCACACATACCCAAGATCTGCAAATCCCCCCTGCCCTGTCTCAACCCACTTGGTGGGCCCCTCTCCACTGCTGCATTTGGAAGAACAAAAATATCACACATTCTGATAACCACATTTTCCATCCTAAAATTGCACTGGTTTCTGGCTTGCTACTGGGACTCAGGTCAGGGAAAGGAGAACAGAGTTTTCTGCCTGCATCCAGCAACCGTGAGCCGTTAACCCTGCCCACTCCAGAGGAGCATTTTGCCAAGGAGTGAGATTGCCCAAGGGAAGAACATGCGACCGGTTGTACCGAGCTGTCCGCGTTGAGTGCTTGTCTGCAAGACCGGGCAGCTATGACCCCCAAGGGGTCTTGATCGGTGTTGTGTGTGTTACCAGGCAGACTTGTCAAGGAAAGAGCAAACCAAAGTGAAGACGCTGATGCCCAGGGTGGCTTGTACCCTCGCGAGAAGATGGCACTGTACACTCCCCGCAAAACTCTTGCTTTACTGGGTGAGACTTCCATCCTCCTTGGATGCCCACACTCTCCAAGAGGTCCAAGGACCACGTGCTGCTTTGCAACCCTCCCTCGCAAACTCTCAGTATCTCTGTTGTTCAGCAGGTAGCAAGGCCCGCGGGTCTGGATAGCCCTGCCTCCGTTAACACCAGGGAGACTTAGATCACTGAGTATATGTATGTGATCGACAGCTGGCCACACTGGTGGCTCACTTTTTTTTCCCATATAACTTAACCTCTCGTTCCACAGGACAGAGAAACTGTATGGAAACCCTTGGCATCCGATGCGTGGCCTGATATTCTTTTGCTCACTAAATGCTCTCCAGGAACCTTCTTCATCCTTTTGCTTCTTTTTTCGCCTCCTCTGTTTACATCACTGTCTCTCTTTCTTCTTCAACAAGTACTGTGGGTTTCTCTCCATCGTAAAGCCCAGAGCCATTCAGGTACTCCTCATCTTTGTTGTACTGCTCTGGTCCAGAAGAAGGCATGGAGTTTTCAGAAATGGACCCATTTTTTACATAACCTGGCAAATTCCTGTGTCCATTGAGGGTCCCTGGTATAAGTCTTGTATTGAGATGGAGGGCAAGTGCCCCTCTTGTGGCTACATTTGTGATGCTGGTGTGGGAAACCATTGGTCCATAACTGTAGGTTGTGCTCCCACTTCGTGCTTTCCTTTTAAAGTCAAGTGCTAATGTCCACCTGCTCCATGACTTCTTTATTTCTGCTTGGACCTGGGAGACAAGGGGGGAAAAAAAGCATGAGTGGGAGGAGAGAGGGGCAGAGAGTCATCAGCATGAGGTAGTATCCACAGACAGGATGGGTGAGGAACTCTCTGGAGTGTGAAATTTGAGGAAACTGTGAATTCACATTCAGTCTGCCATTTCCAAATGAAATACTTGACGTTGGGAAGCCTGAATGCTTGAAAACGCCTAACTGAAAATATGGGTTAACTCTCTCCCAGGGTTAAGGGAGACCAAGCAGCACACCCAGTCGTGAGTCATCTCAATGTACTGTGAGCATCAAGTATAAGTGAGATGAACCACCTTCGGAGGTGCCTGAGTCTCTAGAAATTTCCTCTAGAAAGGAGTTAGCTAAATACTTTAGACTGAGTCTCCTACTTTTAGATGGCTAAAGTTAGGATGAGATCAATTCCTGTTATGATGTGGATTTAATCTTGGTTTTATGCTGTAGAACATAAGCAGCATACTTGTAGTTGCATTTTCCCTTAAAGTCCATAAACTTAGGCCAAACGAGCCTTATGCTGGACCATGAAAGTAGCTCTGTTCTTTCTTGGTGTGCATCCACTGACCATCTAGTTTCTTAGTTTTCAGCTATAAAGGGAATTAATGGAAACAAAGACAGTAAAGCTTATCACTCTGGAAATAGAAGAAAAGGTTCAAAAAAGTCTGGACAATAAAAAGAGCTTGCTGGTTAGGCAGCTACTCTATCAATCCACTTTCTTCCTGCCACAGATCTGAAATTAAGCAGCACTAAACAGCCCTTGTGCTGGGGAAAGAAAAACAACACTTTTTTTTTTCCCCATTAGCTACTCCCAGTAGCTCATTTATTGGTGACATATTGACCTGGATATCTTACATGACCAAAACTGAGGGTATGAACTTTCTGTGTGGACTGACAGATCTTTCACTGAGTGCAAAACAGGGTCGCGTCTCAAGAATAAGTGAGGATATGCTGATGTGCAACTACTTTGCCGTCTGTGTGCGGAACTAACCTAACAAAGGAGGGAAATAATTAAGAAGCTAGTGACTTACCTCTCCATTGCAAAAACAGTATATGATGGCAACAAAAAATCCCTAGAAGGAAGAAGAAACCTCATATTAATGTTACTTTCGCTACATGTGAATATCTCGTTCCTGATGGTGCCGCCCAGTGTCCCCGTGTTCCTCTGAAATCAATGACATTCATAATGTGCGTAAGAAAGCTTGCACGGTTCAGTAGCGTATGAGAGACAGATAAACACAGCCATTTCCCTGCAGATTATTGACAAAGTAAGTAGACTATATAAGCCCTCTGGGTCATGGTTTAGCTAACAGGTTTATTTGCACCCCCAGGTCTTTTGCAAGGTTCTGAGATGGTGCCTGGGAAGGTGGTGGGGTCTCCCTCGCTGGAGGTGCTTATGTACATATTGGATAAACATTTCCAGTGTTTTACATGTAGTTGATCCTGCTGCAGGACAGGAGGGTGGAAGAGAAACCTGATGGGACTTTTCCAGCTCTGGCTGCAAGTGGAGCAGCCCGTGTGTGGAGCAGAACTGGCTGAGTGAGTGGGATCAGCAAAAGAATTCAGATGTGAGCAAACAGTCCACATCTTTCTGTTGCTCAATAGTTTAACCAGGTCTTGCTGAGGTCACCGACTATTTTATCCCACCTGCACCCAACAGGAATTGTGGAAGCATGCGAATGCAAGCTTGGTCCCCGCCTCCCTTATAATTTCTCTAAACTGTTGTCTGGCCAGACCCACTGCCCACCTTTCACCATCCACGCTGGTCAACCATGATGATAGGTAGTAGTGTGTGAGCCAAAAGTTACTCTCAGGGAAGCGTGTGCAGTGACTACCAAACGCTGCTCTGCTTGTAGAGAGTTGCACATTCTTGCTGCTGTGTCTTATATAGGACCAGTCCTGTAACTCAACCTGCCTTTTGCCCAAACCTAGAACTGAGGAATCCTTTCACGGGACTGAAAGACAACTTGGGACAAGCAAATTGGAAGCGAATGTGAAACAACATGTCTCTGGATTTCTACCAGCTTATGTCTAACCTGGATCTAAAGGGATTTATTTTGTAGGGCAAGTTATCTTTCAACAGGAACATTTTTTTGTTGGACACGCTGAGCCTTTATATGTTGTTTTTTTCAAATATAAAACATGCTTGATGCTAAAATACTGTCAAATCACCTTGTGAATGAAATCTGGTGTATTGTAAAAACAGCCCTGCTTCCAAAGACAACCTTGCACTCTCGTTTCCCTTCTCTCCCCATTGAAATTCTCATCGTTTTCCCCCATAGTTTAAGTTACAATACCTGGAAAGAGTTGAACAGCATTTCATAGTGCATTTGAACTTGCCAAAGAATCCCTGACACGTCTGTGTATGGCATAGCCATGAAAACAATATAGTGAACGCCAAACAGAGGCATAAGGACGAGGGTAGATTTCAGCAGCTTCCTGTAGCAATGAGGAAAGAGAAAGACACAGAGGAAATTAGTGGATGGAGTGACCCTCCCAGCCAAGCTCATCCATCTCATACCTTGGGCATAAGTCGTGCGTAATTTTGTTCTTGCTCACATGTCCCCTTGGCTAGGCTTGGATATCTTACATTTACATAGGCACCGTGTCCACCTGCAATTTCAAACTGCTGCTATTCCTATGGCATGTGACACTACCCAGTCCATCCTCCAGCATGTCTTGATGTGCTAGTCTAACCCTCTCCATGTGCATGTCCCCATGTAATGTTGCTGTAGGTACTGGAGACAAAGACACTAAGACATCTTTTTCAGCCTCAGACCATCCCTGGCTTTGGGTCAGGATCATGGGAAGAGGGTGGAAAGGTGACTGAAAAGAAATGTGTACTGCTGCTTCCAGCCCCCAGCCTCTGACTAGCACTAAATCCCCTTGTCCCGAAAGGACGTTTCTGCTTCAGATGACACTGACTGGACACAGTCCTATACAACCTACAGCAGCTGACACTGCTTGAGCAGGCAGGGTTGGACTTGATGACCTCCAGAGGTCCCTTCCAACCTCAACCGTTTTGTGATTCTGTGATTCTGCCTGCTTATTGAGGCAAGACATGAAGGTCTACCCTTTGTGGTCAGTGCCTCCTGTGCAACGAGCAGGTCCAGTGGAGAGAGAAGTGCGCTAGGAGCAGAATTACTCTACATACCAAGAGGAAGAGGACAGTGAACCATGGGGTAAGCAGGAGGTGAACACTCTTTGAGGTACTTTGGACTGCAGTATCACTTGGAAAGCCCCTTTTCAAAGAAGCAGCTCCATCTCAGCATAGGACCTATGTTGGGGACTGGGGGGAGGTAAAATACAACCCCGAGTACTTGGCTGGGTTTGCTCCTGAGGGAACCAGCCTTGCCTGGAAGTGATGCTAATTGAAGGATTAAACCTTCTGCCAAGAGTTACAGCAAGTCACCATGTTCAGACAATTATTGAGAAGGGCAGGCATCACTACCAGAAAGACCTGGTACCTCCTCTGTCCAGCAGCTGGAAACCACTGAGGGAATTTAAACACATTAAAAGGAGAAGGCCCCATCCAAACCATAATTAATAGCAAGCTTCAGCCAGGGAGAAATAAACAAATAGATAAATCAGAGCCCTGACAGGGCAGCAAAGAAAAATGGAGAGGTGTTTTCCTGCCAAATCTCATTCCTGCTTCAAATGAAACGTCTTGTGTTTGGAGAGTGAGATGGTAGCAATGAGCTCATGGTTTGCAGCCCGAATCATTCTGCTCTCCCCCCTCTGCATGTGTCATGCTGGTCAGTCCAGCTCAGGAGATTATGAGAAGCCTCGGGAGCTCTCAAGCAGCTGAGGTGTCTCAGCAATCTGCTTTTTCTCTCCAGTTTTGACCATGCTACAAATATACTAAATTATCAAGAGAGAAGAGCTGGCAGAACAAAGGAAAACAAAACAAACATGGAAACATTAGATTTCCAGCAAAGAGTCAGGAATCTTTTTGTATTTCAGCAAAAGCACTGAAACACCCGCTGAAGGGCAGATTTAACAAATAGACCAAGTTTTACGAAGCACAAGAGGGAAATAAATAGAAATAAATAAATTGGTAAAAGTTTTAGGGGCTTCAACAGCATAAGCAATGCTTTTATTTTTGCGCTCTTGGTTCAAGGCCAGCACAGTCACTTCCAAACTGGCTGAAGAGACTGAATTTCTCTCTTCAACCTATGAGGCAGGTCCCCCAGGTTGGATTTGAAATGTTTAGGAGATGTCTAAACTGATGTTGATTCATTCTGCATTACCAGACTTGGAAGACAGCATTCTTCTCAACTTATTTTAGGTGTCTACACTGTAGACACCATGAACTGGTCACCCTGGGCTCCTTCTGTAGTGAAGGGCGTGAAACAAGGACTTTGACATCTCCCCAAAAGTGGAGAGGGTATGTGACCCACCTGTACTGTTGTCTTGAGTCGCACCTCCCTGCATTCGTCTCTCGTAGCTTGGTTGCTAGGACTCTGATAATATTGATAAAAAGAATAAAATTTACCTGGTGGGGAAAAAAACAACAAAGAAAGGATAACTGTTAAAAAAGATCCAGACAGTGATACTGTTGTTTAGTCAATGCTTTCCCCAAGATGAGTCAAAGGGCCGTGGCAGTGAGCTGATCATGCTGTGTATGAAGCTCCTCCTGGGAGAGCTTGTCCTGTGGAAGGGATGAGCTCCCCAGGAAAGACCCAGTGTTTGGTGGGATCTGGCCAGCTGTGTTTAACCTGAATGGTTGAGAGAGAGAAGGGAATGGCTTTCTCTGACAAAGTGTGGGTGTCTCACATGGAAACACCTACATCTGAGCTAGCCAGCCCAGCAGACACCTGATAACTGGGTATGATTTCAATTTATAAGGCAGTGCTTACTTTTTTGAGATATGGACTACAGGCTACTCTCAGTATTTTTCACATCATCTTTTTTTAAAACTCCGTACAGTGATATGGGCCATTTTCATGGCCTCATAAACCTCTCAAACTTAGTTCGACATCTAGGGAGCAGAGCAAAATTAGGTTATATTTGTCTCTTGCAGCCCACCCAAGATTAAGATCTCCTCAGGCTAAGAGAAACATTAGTAGGATACTTTTCCATATGTCCATGAGCAAAAGGAAAGAAGAGCAAGAAAAGTGCACGTGATGAAGACACAGAGTAGGCCTAACTAGGGATGACAGATAAAGAATGTAAAACTTCTGTTGTACGTCTACTGCTAACTCTCCCTCTGGAGGAGTGTTTAGTATGGACCAGATAAGGACAGTAAGGAAGTCATATCTGCTTCCTATGCCGGGAGCCACATCTATGAACCCATCTTGTGGCCAGCTGCTCAACCAAGCTAATCTAGTCCTACAGGAACATGCTCATGGTGACCCATGCAGCAAAAGGTAAAGGCAACATCTCATGGCTACACTGCCTCTTAACAGAGATGAAAAATGGGGAGATGTTTGAGGGATTCTCAGCTTTTTGGAGCTCTTCAGAGATTGGTTTTGCTGAGGCTGGGATTACACCTGCTGCTGCCCCAGACAAACCCATTCTTGGGACTATGGCAAGGCCACAAGCAGAACCATTGTATACTGTCTGCACTGGGCAGATCCATGTTGCTGGGCTAATGCTGATGCCTACGGGTTTCTCTGGAGGCTTGCAGCACTTATTTGACTTCTCAGATGCCAGTATAGCAGCATTTCAAGGAAACAAATTACCATGCCACACACAGGCTCATAGTTTTATTGCAGAAGGGACCATTGTGAACCTCTAGCTTGATCTCCTGCAAAACGCAATCCATAAGACCTCCTTGTATTCATTTTTGTTTGAGCTATAGCAGATCTGGGTTTCAGTGTTTCCATGACGGAGATCCTACCACAACCATTGGTAAGTCGTTCCAACGGTTAATTATCCTCACTGTTAAAACAAGTAGTTCCCTGAGTTGCTGAACGAACGTGGCCTGGTTTGCTATGGCTTTGTCTTCTGTGGTTGGATGCCTTCTCCTTTAACGAGGTGCAAGTTCATTTTGAACAGCTCTCCTCTGTGTTAAAAAGAGGGTAAGGTCGTACTCGTACTACACCCTTTCCCTTGAAGGGGCGTTAGTAGAATTTCTCTCCTGTATCTATTTGACTGTTTTCATGAGGTTTGTGGGAATTTAACATCCATGCAACCCCATTCCCTTAGTTACATTTGGTTGGAATTTACTGACTGGCACAAAAATTATAAGGGAGGGATGGATAGACCGACAGGCAGAGAAGCATACAGCCTGGGGGCATACAATTCATTTTCATTGGAAACCAATCTGAAAGGAAAAAAAAAAAAGGCAGGCTTTGTTTCTCATATGAGTTTTACTAGTTTCAAAGGGTCAAAAGTGGGATCTCGTTCTGCATTTGTCGGCTAAATGTAAGATGTCCAACCTTATCACGGTCAGGAGGGAAACTCCTCTGACTTCCTGAAACATGTGCTAAGCTTTAAAAGAAATCCAGGCAACTGAATAACATCAAAGCTAGCAGCAGAGTGGAGAGATTTTAAGCCCCTCAGCCTACAAATTCTCTGCAAGTACATCCAGAAAATGCATAACTTAGTCCAGCAACATATGACCAGCCAGTGTGGGAATTGAAAAGGCAGCCAAGTGAACAATATGAACCCACAGAAATTAAACAGAAACAACCCACAGAATATTTTTGCATGATAAATAGCTGCATTTGCAAATAGCCAGGGTACAAGCACAGCAGAGCCTCATGGAGAAACATTATTTTTACAAGGACGAGCCTCAATTGAGTTCTTTCTCCTCTGCTAATCGGGCTTTAAATTAAATGCAATGGGGTTGCTGGCATTCATCTAGTTGAACTATCTGAACTTTCTTCTCCATCCTACTATTTCATTTCCAGTGACCACGATGTGGGCTTGGTGATTCGTTTCTTCCAAGGTGCAGAACTAATTGCTAGAGCCAGGTGGAGAATTTGCACCAAAAGGAAATTCTGATGGAGAAAAAAGCCCCCCAAGTCCAAAGCAACTCACCTAATTGCACGTATGAGCATATTCACCTCAGAAACTTCCCTGCTGTCTATATGCAGATGGTCTGTTTTTCTTTCCAGGCCTCCTGACTTGTGAGTCAATAGGAAGTATATAGAGCCTGATGCAAAACCCTCTAAAAACTACAGAGAGGTTCTTATGGACTCCACTCAGCTACTCGTGGATGAATGTAAAGGGGGACTGGGATGTGTAGGAGCGGACAAGCTCTTTTGCGTGCACTCATCTAACCATTAGAAGATGGAGTAATGGAGAACCATAGAGAAAGACTGAAGGAGGAAAAAGGGTAATTAATGAAAACTGTGAAAGCAGCTTCTCTAGCTAATTAGGATCCCACTCAAGCAAACACATAACCACCCACTGAATTCCCCTTGTGCAGATAATCACATCTTACAATGACCTCTCCAGCTTGTCAGAGCTCAGTCGTGTGTCTGGATAATGTCACTTATATCCTTTCTGTTCCCTCTTGCTCCTGGGTGGGGGCTGAAGTAATCCTCCATCAGTAATTAACATCATGTCCGATTATAGCTGGGATGGTTTAAATTTCATCCCCACCTTTGAGGTATCCCAAGCTTTTATCAGTTCAGAAAGATGAGTCTGAAACAATCTGATGGCACTGAAGCACGCCTGGGGAAGAGGTTTGGCCCAGCTATGGAACCCAAATTCCGGTTCTTCCCACTGGAGATGCCTGGTGAGAACATGTTATGACCCCTGAGGGTTTCCAGTATCACACAGGTTGGAAATATTGGCTTGAATGTTTGTTTCATTAATGACTTTGGGGTCTTAGCCCTGTGTCATTTGTCTTTCCTGAGCAAAACTTGAAGTTGCTTATAAAGCCCTCTGCTGCATGCAGCTATCAAACTTACAGGCAGGTCAAATATAAGGCCCTTAAACTGGCTATAGAGAGACTCCACACTATTTGGGCAGGAGCTGTGTTAACAGGGTGATTAGAGTAGAGCAGCCTGGCTCAACTTTTCCCACTGAGCCCGTGCTGACCAAAGGCACTGCCTCCCACCCCTTGCAATCAGCCAGTACTCACCACGATAGCTGCCAGGATGGGCACCTGAATAATCCATTTTAAATTGCCAGCACTCAAGTCCCAACACCTGAGAAGAGATTGACATCCCATCAGGAAATCATTGGTTACAAAGAGCAACAGTCTCAAGTGTCTTATTGGAGAAATCCACCCTGGAAGGAGGGGTTCCTCCAAAGCCTGGTGTGGTGGAAGGACCTAGCTCTAACCCTGCCTTCAGTCAGCACGGCTTCTCCTGCTGTTATAGTGTTCAAATCTGAAACCACTACTAAATGTATTTAAAGTTATGCTCTCCAGATGGTGGAACAGCTCTTTCCACAGTCATCAAGACTTGTCCCCTCTGGGCAGGAACTCATCCGTTTCCACTTCTTCTTCACCTCCTTACCAGAAAAAAAAAAAAAAACCAAACCAACACTAAGAGCAATCCAGAAGAAGACAAGAGGGGCTGAAATGGCCCAATATTACCCCTTGGAATAAACCTGCACAACTTTGCATGGGGAGAGGTCCTGTCTGAAGGCATGGTGATGGGGACAATGCTGTGGTTCTACATTCGGTTCCTGTGCTTCCTTCAGCCCTGCTCTTGCAGTGAGTCCCAGCCATGCCCCACAGAAGTCTTTATCTCCTTTTCATCTTCAGACCTTATCCAAGGGAGGACTAGGAAGGGCAAACTGTTGGTGGCGTGGATGTTGGACTACGGTCCTCCGTCTGCCAAGAAGGGGCTGAACACTATTTCCTCCCAGGCGTTTCCAGCAGCCATTGAATAAGGTCACTCAGTGTTAATTACTCTGTTTGAATTCTCTCCAACCATGGAGAGAGGAGTGCCACAAGCTTCTCTTTATCTGAGCCAGACAGCCCCCACATGGCAGCTGCAGTCTTCATTTCACAGGCCAGATGCTGCCCAGGCAGCTATTCAAGGAAAGCGAGAGGCAGGGGCAGAGAAACCACCGGTGCTGACTGAAAGGCTCTACAAGGATGAGCCTGTGCCAATGCAGATGCGTCACACTTCAGTAGCTCTGCTACTCCGTCCTTCCAAGCCTGGAGCTGAAATCCCATTTGGAAAGAAGTCTCCTCCCAGGCAAAGCCATTTGAAAAGTTGCCTGGGGACCCCCACACTTTTGCTGGTAGATTGTGGGCAGCTGAAACCCGTTGTGTGCTCAAGCCTGTGCATTATTGGGGGAAAAAGTGATCGTTTTGGGGTTTGAAGATTGGATGCTATGGATCCTTCATTCAGCATACTGTAAAAATATGAGGCCATGAGGGTGCATGTGTAGGACCAAAGAAGCAACTGATCCAGTATCTTATTTCTGACAGTAGGCAGAAGCTGATATTTAATGTGGAACAGGCAAGCAGGTAGTGATATTTTTCTAGAATATTCTTCCAATATTCTGAACCTGCAGTTCAGGATGGCTTCCTGAGCCAGAACATTACTGAGTATTTAATACTTCTGGAGGAATTTATCTTTCATGAATTTGTACAATGCTTTTTAAACCTAAGGACATGCTGGCATCCACACCTCCTGCAGTGAGGGGTTACAGCTTCACCACCTCATCAGCTCTGAACCGCCTCCTTTGACTGTGCTGAACCTGCTCTCCCAACTTTATTCCCATTCATTCAGGATTTTAAAGAACCCTGTCCTGCCCCTGCCTAGCTCTGAGCAGTTCCCTTTAGTCCCAGGGATAACAGCTGCAGGTGTTCACATTTATCAAATTCTGTAAAACGAAAGGAAAGCTAGGAAAATTGCACCCACCTTATCCTTCCCTGCCATGCACTCCCCTAAAAGTTTACTAACTTCATAGTAGAAATCACTTCTGGCTTTGCCTGGTTCCTTCTTTCTTTTCGATTCACCCACAAAGTCACCATTGCCAGAAGCCCCACAAAAGCATCACACGTAACAGGGAGAAAAGAAAATCCTGTAAGACTTACTCTGTGTCAGCTAGAGCGGCTCTCACGCTGGCCCACGCTGTAACAAATACAGCAGGGAGTCCTGTAAAAAAACACAGGTCAGACAGGGTGAGTGAGGGACTAGAGGGCTCTGTTACCATAAGCCCAGGTGGAGTGGGCTAGAGGAAGGTGGAAGAAGCAGTTTTTAAATATTCAAGCATAATTTAGACTAGGAAAGCCCAGTCTTGGTCTCACATTTCTTCTGTAGTCCAAATGGTAAACCAAACAGTGGCAGGAAGTATTTTCTGGAAGACAAATGTCATGGTCTGGACATGTCCAACCTACTAAACTCTCCTGGCTTCCAAAATGGAGCAGCTTGCTTTCCCAAAGTTGCTGACCAGGAGTGGTCCAGGCTTAAGCTACCTCCTGGTTTGTGCCTAGGAGATGCTCAGGTCTGGACCTGAGACGGGTCATGGACTTGGCAGGATAAATCATCAAGATCCTGTGCCTGTCCTCTAGCACTGCTTTGGAGAGACATAGCTTGAAGTGCTTGAACCTGCGTGACTGATACCTGCTCTAGCCAACTGGTTTGCTTTGAAGCAGAGAAGGGTTTCCTGCAGCACACCTTTCCCAAGACGTTTGTTCCCTTCCCCTGACATCAAGGAAAGGTGGATCTAGTGTCAGGCTAGACCATATCTTCAAGCACAGTGCTGGATGGATTAGAAGCTCTTTAAGTGTGAGAGACTTGCTGCATGAAGCAGATAAATGCTAGAATTAAGGGTAACTCTTGCAAAATACTCTAGCCAAAGGTTTACTCCCAAATGAACCATCCTTATTTCAGCACAGTTACATTAGGCACCATCTTTTCCCTGTGAAAAGTAAAAGAATCGCCAATACCCAAATGCAACCTTCTATTTATTTTTTTTAGGGTCCAGTTCTGCTTTATTTGTACAACTGAGTCCCCTACTGGCTTCCCTTAAAAGGCAGGATCAAATCCACAGTAGCTTCCACAAATTCAAGAAGAATAGCCCCTTTCAGGTGCAAAAAAAAAAAATTAAAAAATAAATAAAGGTGACATTTATCACCGATGACTGTAAATATGCTGTTCACAGTCTAAGCTTATTGGGGCTCGGCATGCATAAGCATACGCTTAACTTTCAGCATGCACTTAAGTCTCATTAGAGTGCTTAAAGGCTTTCCTGACCACGGACGCTTTCCTGAGCTGGGGTGTGGAGCAGGGACGCCTGTCTCATACACACACGGACAACGGGGCCGTTATCTTGGTTGGAACTTTTAAATGCCATGGTAATATAAGAAAGCATAAATAATTAAACACAGAGCCTCACTCAGGACCAGCGCAGCGGTGCTGCCTACAAAGATACATTTATAAGGAATGCACCCGGCTTCACAATCCCCTGCGATGGCTGGCATTGGAAAGAAAATACTTAACCTATTGCACTGGGAACCCATGAACGTGTTGAAGCTGAGGGCTTGGGGAAGGTGATGATTTATTGTAACAAGCACCGTCTATTTCCTCCTCACTGTTAATCACCTATCTATGAGAAATACGTGCACGCTCCGAACCACTGGCTGAGCTATCAAAGGCTTAAATGCATATAACTTTGTTGATATCATTGGTGATATTTCAGTTTATATCAGCGGAGAAACTGGCCACCATGGGAGGCTGACATGCCTGCTGCCTGCCTACGAGACGGTGGATGTTCACCCGCTGTTGTGAAGCTCTAAGTTTGAAAGATGGGTTGTTTCAGAGGTTTAGATGCGTTTGACATGAACTTGTTCCCCTCTAGCCTGTCCCGCACTTCAGAAGAGACACTGTTCCCATTCATACTAATCCTGTGCCATGTTCAAGGTTTCTAGCAACAATAAAATATACAGGAGAAAATAATTATACCTAAAAAATCCCTGTGTGTGGATTTATTGTGCCCTGTGCACTGCTGCCTCACTCCGTTCAGGCAAGCCTAGGAAAAGGATCTTTGACATTTTCTGCAAAACACACAAAGCAAATTCCTGGCACCAGTTTTATTGCTACATTTGTCTTTCTGCGTCTCTTACATTGGTTTCTCTTTGCAATGTGAACAATCGTAAATGCTCTTAAATTTTCAAAAAGTGGTAAGAATCCTCCCCCTCCCTTTCCTCTGCCCCATTTTTAGATTCGCTCTACATCAATGTAACATGGAGTGTTTGGGCCATCAGGTAATTTCTAGAGTTCAATATTTTCCTCCCACTCTGGTAGCTAGTCTTTCAACTTGGAGAGTCAGCAGGCTTAGCTTTGCCTCCAGCATCTCTTTTACTTTCAGAAGGTGACTTTTTGTGTCTCCACTTGAAAGTCCTGGTCTGTGATGCCCCAAGACTGACAATCCCTTCTGCTGAGCACTCACAGCGCCCATTGATAGGAGAGCCACTACCCAGAAAGTCAGGACTGATGTCCTTAAAGTTAGACATCTAAAGATATCCACAAACAGCAAGATACTCAGGAGGATGCAGCTCTGCGAGCAGGAAAGTCACACGTGACTAGATGCATCATAGAATCACAGAGTCGTAGAATGGTTTGGGTCGGAAGGGACCTTAAAGATCACCTAGTTCCAACCCCCTGCCATGGGCAGGGACACCTTCCACTAGACCAGGTTGCTCAAAGCCCCATCCAACCTGAACCCTTCCAGGGAAGGGTCATCCATGACTTCTCTGGGCAACCTGTTCCAGTGTCTCACCACCCTCACAGTAAAGAATTTCTTCCTAATATCTAATCTAGATCTACCCTCTTTCAGTTTAAAACCATTACCCCTCGTTCTATCACTACACTCCCTGATAAAAAGTCCCTCCCCATCTTCCCTGCAGGTCCTCTTTCAGTACCGAAAGGCTGCTATAAGGTCTCCCTGGACCCTTCTCTTCCCTAGACTAAACAACCCCAACTCTTTCAGCCTGTCCTCATAGGGGAGGTGCTCCAGCCCCCGATCATCTTCGTGGTCCTCCTCTGAACCTGCTCGAGCAGGTCCATGTCTTTCTGGTATCTGGCCAACCCACCAAGGAAAGGAAAGCGAGTCTCCAAAAAGCCTGTGATCTCCTGGCTGGCTGTGAGCACAGACAGACGGAGGCGTGGACAGATGCGTGCGTGTCCTCCCCCCTTGCACGTATGTATCCCACGTGCACGACCGGTGTCACGCAGGATGAACCCCACCGGGTGGCGATGCCGTGAGCGACTTCTACAGAATCCACATTGTATGCGCTGTGCATTTCCAGTCAATACACACAGTGTGTACAATGCAGGTGCTATAAAGTCAATATCTCCCCATCAGCTGGAAAAAGTGCAAACCTCAAGCTGGGCAAAGTCTGGTGGCCACCCCAACCCCCTTGCTCTCCTCTGTCGCTTTTCTTGTGTACGTGTCTCCTAGCAGTTGGAAAAATAACTTTCATGCATGTGTCAAAGCTGTGAGTAAGAGAGGCGGCTGCAAAGCGACTGCTAGGAGAAGAAAGCTTATGAATAAAGACCTTATGTAGGTCTGGAGAAATCTGGTCTCAGTTCCCTGCTATTTGAAAACCTCTCTGAGGAACAATGAGTGTGTTTTTTCAGTCCCTCCGTGTCACAGTTTCCAAATATTAAACAGGGCTAATAATACTCTCTTATGCCTCTTGTCCCGTTAGGTACGAATACCTTCAGGCAAGGATGATTTCTGCTTAGATAAACATGCAGGGCTCACCAACATGAGTTTTTGGACCTGAGCACCTCTACCAGTAACACATCGATCTGTTTGTCTTTTCCAGGTCTCCCTGCAATCCTCATTTGCACCGTAGCTGAAAGCCAGTGCAGTCCAGCCAGCGGGAAGGGGGGAATTAACATGGTGTGAAGGAAAAATGCCAGTGGAATCAACTTGGGTTTTCTAGCTATTGGTCATGCTTCTTAGACTTCCTTCATAAAACAGCTGCAGGGAACTTGAAGTCTGCTGGGGAATTTATTGTTGCCCATAATATCATTATTTATTTATTTTTGTTGGGTGCTGGCAAGGAACAAGTTCCTTTCTGTCATCAGTGTCTCCCTTGCAAGAAGGGCGCTGCGGACTTTCACGGAGCTGCGCTCCCTTGTGCCAGTGAGGATGTGGATTAAAAAGACTCGACAGAAATCTTTGGGTCTGACATCAAAGAGCAACTATATGTTCTGGTTTCCTCAGTAGTCTGGAAATAAGATGTTGTAGGGTGATTTTTTGCTCCCCGCCCCCACCTTGGAAATTTCCAGGCAGGATAAATGCACCGCTGTTTATTGTTACACAAGCAAGAAAAAAAAAAAAAATCCCAGCTTTTGGGGAAAACTTGTCTTTTCTGTACCTATGTGGAATGTCGTAATTATTTATCGCTGATTCCCTGTCATTCATTGCTGTGGTATGGGCAGGATCCAGTGCCCACTGCAGGGAACTGGAGTTTTTCCACTGATTCCAGTGGGTCTTGGATTGGGTTGCCCTTTCCAGTGCCGAAAAGCTATCAAAACAATACGTCTGTGCGGGGGTGTGTGTGTACACGTTATCATGCTAATCAAAACAAAGCAAAAACAAATGCAACTGGAGGGATCCTATGTTCTCATTCCAGAGGAATTTAAATTGAGGAGCCTCAAACTTTTGGAAGCACACAGATGACTGGTGTTGTGACAGGTGTGACTTCAGCTTCGTGGTTGCTCTGATAAAATGATTATACTCTGGCAGTGGTTGGAAGAATTAATGAGAGGAACCCATGCCTGTTAGACTGTTTTCCTTTGGCTGCATTACGAACAGCATCAAGTTAGTTTTTCTTGTTAAACATGTGGCATTATTTTTCAACTGCTTCCTTCTCCTCCAGAGTTTGCTCTGGGGAATTGCTTCTTTAAATCTGCCCTGTACGGTTCAGTGCCATTTTCTGAGAAGCAAATTTTACGTAGCTTGAAGGTTTGGAAGAGGGTGGGGAGTTAAGGGTTTTTTTGGTTGGTTAGTTGGTTTTTTTGTTCATTTGTTTTAAAAAAGAGGTGACATCTAAAGTCCTCTCTGTCTCACAGCAGCTGAGGTAAGAAATACCCTGTCCCCAAAATATCTCTCTTTATTTATTTCTTCTCCCCAAAACCCACCAGCTGGCTGGGACTAGACTTTGCCTGAGAGATGGATGCCTACTTTGGGACTCATATTTACATCTCCGGTGTAAATCGTGGGTGCACCAGCAGTTTCCAGCTGAACATGAGGTTAGCAAGGAGCTTGCGGTCCCCTCTCCCGCACATCACACTTGGGAAGGAGGAAGGCTGGAGACAGTCCTGCAGGCTGGACTTCCCTGGGTTACTGAATCCCTTCCTTTCTCTCACAAAGCAAGAACCTGCAATCCGCCATAACCTTGGTTCTGCACCATCTGGCTTGCTCAGAGCCCCATGGTTAGAGACAGCAATTTTCTTCCAGAAGAAATCATGTGCTGGGATGGGGATGGTGTGGTGCACACATTAATCTTGTCCTAAATGCAGTCAGGATGTGGCCAGGTGCATTTTGGACCTGGAAACTGGTAACCATAGACATCTCTGAACAGGTTTTTCTTGCTGTAAGATCCTTTGTGGACCTACACCCCATTATTCTTAGTTAGGTCCTCGAGGATCATCTAATACATTTCCTGTTCTCCCTTACAGTCCACATGCTTCAGACAACTGTGGGCAGTTGTTTTATTGTCCTCAGCCTACCAGCACCTCATAACTCCTTGCAAGCCAAAGCTAATGCCAGAAGTGAACAGAAAGCACATTTTCTTCTGAAATGTGTGTGCCCAGAATGCCTTCCACTAATGAGCACCCTCCCTGCACCCACATCCCACCCCTTTCTCCTTACTCCAGGAAAAGATGCCCAAGTTAAAAGAAAAGGGGAAAAAAAAAAGTCTTCCCCACAAATTGCAGGTTTCTACTGGTGCTCCAACACTCATGGGACTTCAGGAGCTTTTTAAAGCAACTGAGATCTGAGGTAGGAAATCAGAGCTTAGGTCTGCCGTTGGAAGCAGATGCTCATAGCCTCACACAACTTTCCGCCCCTCCAGCCTGACGCCTGTTTCTCAGCAGCAGGCACTTGGCAAAGATGAGGATAACTCACAGGGTGCACTAAAATCAGCTGCCACATGCACACATCTGCTGCCCTGGAAGGATGGCAAGATGTGTTGTCTCTTCAAACCTGGGCTGATCCTTCCAGAGATCCTGGGAGTGCCACAGTGTAAATACCATGATTTAGAAATGATAAAGGTTTCACAAGAGAGCTAACCTGTCCTTGCAAGAGTCACTGTGTCTCTGATGCTCACCCTGCCTCTGTCCCCTCTCCTATATTTATGCATATGCATTATCTGCTTCAAGGACTACCTCCAACAGGCCTCTTGCAGGTCAGCCGTAAGGAGAAGGAAGCCATGACTTACCCCAGCCAAATAACGTGAATCCCCAAAGATACTTCTTCTCTGAGAAAAATGCCATGAAGATGAGGCTGTGGAGATAGAGCCCTTCCACCAGAATCCAGTAGTAATTGGTTGCCAGGAAGTAGAGGAAGAAGGTAACCGCTACTTTACAGCCCACCTGCAATGACCACAGAAAGCCAGGGTTATGAGAGGAACACGGTGTGAAGTTCTTGTTCTACATAAAGCCGTAATTTACCAAGATGGGCTGGAAAATAAGATGGAGAAAGGAAAAAAAAAAAAAGAAAATTCTGTTGCAGGTCTTTTACAAGGGGGAAAAAATCAGTGTAAGAAGAGAAGAGATGAACAATTAAGAAGAGAGCTTCCCCTCAGCCTGACGTTGTGTCTCCAGTAGCAGGTGAGTTGGGAGGTGTAGGAGAACAGGGAACATGTGGAGAGAAGCTGACCTGATCCTACTCTTGCCCAACCCCACTGATGAGGGGCTCACACACTTTCTAAGACAGCTGTGTTTCATCTTTTCCCTGTGATTCTTGTCCTGGTTAGAGGACAACGGGCTGTGGCCAAGTCACCTTGGTCTGGGCGACCTGGTGCAAGTCACATCGCTTGGAAGCACTACTCCCTCCTCAGCTCGTGGAGAGACACGGGCACTGTGCTGAGGGTGGGTCACCCCATCCTGTCATGGATGTCCAAGACAGGGTCCTCCCGGGCTGCCTGTCTTTCCT
This sequence comes from Pelecanus crispus, assembly GCF_030463565.1. Lineage (NCBI taxonomy): Eukaryota > Metazoa > Chordata > Aves > Pelecaniformes > Pelecanidae > Pelecanus > Pelecanus crispus. The sequence continues at coordinate 1,908,688 of NC_134644.1, forward strand.
CAACGAGTGTGAAGACACCCTAGATGGCTGCTGTAGGCCTTGGCAACTGGTCCTCCAAGAGCGAACCGAAAATGGAGGATTTTACCCACAATGTCAAGGTGTTTTCTGAACAGACTTGAGCTGCAAGGTGGGAGACCTGGCAGAGACTTCCAGGACACGCTGATTTTAAATGGGTGCATTAGCTGAACTCTCACTCCACACTGACCTGCAATCCTTTGCTTTCTTGAGAGGAAAACCCTGACTGCGACTCAACGCTCCTCTGCCCTTCCGGCAGAGTGGGGCAAAGCTGTCCTTGTTCCAACATTTCTCAGCCCTAGTAGAGAAAGGCTGCAAAGTAAGGATGCCGCCCAGAGTTAATTGGTGCAAAGGGATGCATAATGCCGTCTCTTGTCAATGTGGAAATGCTAGGACTCTGGATAGTCCAATTTCACAGGAAACTTTTGACTACCAAACACATCCTACAGCAGCAGCACATCTCCATGCTGCCCCTTACTTTGAGAGGAATACAAGCGACGCAGAAAATGTCAATAATAAGCATCTTGTAAGTAAAAAGAGAGTTTTTTTATTCTGGCACAGCTCTTAGGATAATCATTTGCCAATCAAAATGAATATGCACATATTATATACATACATATGTATATATATAAAATATGGACACATTTACTTCCATTTTCTTTTATAAAATGATTTAAAATAGAAGGAAAATCAATTTAAAAAACCCTATCCAGGTTTAATAATAATTTTTATATTTACAAAAAATCACCATCTGCCCACGCACAGGGAGCAGCAGGCAATAATTGAAAAGCTCCCACATTTTACTTGGAAACAAAAGAAATATATTAATTGTCGTGTTCATCACTTGTTTGCCTTTCAATTTGGCAGAATGGGAAATGCCACTAAATTGCTAATATTCAAAGAATGCAATATATTATCCCAATTATTCCTTATAATGAATGCAGCCCAAGAAGAAACAGAAAACAATGCAGTAAAGCATTTTGTGTTCTTTCCAAAAAGGGAGCGTTTTGAAGTGTGCTGAGTGCTCCAGCCAGAGACTCACCAAATTAATGAAATGGATCTCCGAAATGGGAAGGAAACACGATAACATATTTCCATTTGGGGGGACTTGGATACACAGTGGGATGCTTCACATATGCTGATTTTATGCAGGGGTGTTAGTGGCCAGGTCCCTGGTAGTAGCACAAGCTGTGAAAGACTTGAGAAGTGGAATGAATACGCAGGCAGAAAGTTTGTTGCCACTCCACTGGGATGTTTGAGCTAGCTTAGAGTTTTTTGTGTGCATGGAAGGTAAATTGATCTTAGCTACTAAAATCTACCTTGTCTGTCTCTGCACCCAACAATTCATGGATGATGAGCTATCATACCTAGGATCCACCATGAGAAGTCTGTGATGAGACCAATGACGAGGAAAGCAGACAGCTTCAATGAGTGGGGACAAGTTTGAAACCTAAGGATGGGCTTCATCTCCCCCAAACATATGGACAATGCAGATGTCTCCATCTGAGCTTTCTATACAGTGAAAAGAAACCTGTACTTCTGGAGACAAGTTCACCTGACCTCACTTCAATTTTTATTTTAGGATGTGGTGTATCATACCCTTGACTCGACTGGCTGTGTTGACCATACTGACTCAGCTGACCATAGATGGAACCGGAGGTGACTAGATTGAATGAAGGTGTCTCCCTTATAGACATCTGCTTTTTGCAGATGAACCCTACCCTTTCTTATGATAGCTCATAATCCCTCCATTGTTCCTTCTAAAATGTCTTTTTTTCAGGGGTGGGAGTGATAAATCACAACAGGAGCAACCAGCTATGGTTTGCTGCAAAATTACAGTGAGGTGAGACATCTACTGCTGGCCACCTTCTTCGCAAGCTACCTCTGCTCTGGCTCTGGAGTCAGGGCTGAGAGCCTCCCAAGACACGTTGAACCGTGGCTTTGCTGCATCTGGCCTATCAGTCAGATGGCACAGACGTTACAGCACAGTGATGCTTCCACGGGTCATACAGAGAGCAGCTCCAGGTGGAAAATCAGCCAATTGCACGTTGTGGTGGGAAAGGTACATAATGTGAAATGCAAGTGCTGATGTGCCTTGTGCTGGGATAGCCAGTGGAGTTTCCAGAGCCATTCACTTTGGGAGGCATCAGGGGAGTTGTTTAAAATAGAAGTCGTAGGCGGGAACCAAAACCTCAACCCTGGCTTTATCTTTGAACGCCGCAAAGAACAGCTCTTCTTTAGCTCTGGAGCTTGGCAGTCCCTCTGGGCCGGTGGATGGAGAGGGAGTGGGAAAGGATGGGGAGAGGCTGTGGAGGGTGAAGAAAGGGGAGGAGCTGGTGTCCCACAGTAGGGTGGAAAATCCAACTAAAAGAGGCGAGGTGTTGAACAGAGAGGACAGAGGCATGAAGCCCAGAGGGGCCGGCTGCTCTGGCGATACTCACAAACTGTGATTTATCGGCTGGAGGTGCTTCAGTAATGGATTTCAAGTCTTCCTCTGAGATCCGTTCCATCTCCTCCAAAGCTGACCCGGAGTACAAGACTGCGTCCTTCACGAAGATGCTCACGGCTCTCAGCATGAAGGAGACAAACAGGTGCATGTGGATGTAGTTTCTAGTGCAGTGCAAACGCCTGGAGGAGGAGACAGAGAAGGATTGGAGTAGTTTAGCCCATCTGTCGGGCAGACTCAGGGTCACCTCTGCTTCCAAAGACCCCCAGCTCCGCTCGTCAGCACTGTGCCACCATGGGGAAGCAGTCCTAGTGCCACTGCTGCCCTGCGCTCACGGTTCACCCATGGGGCTGGTAAATGAACTAATGCCTACACCAAGGGTTTGGTTGCAGCACACCGCTGCTGACTTTACATTAGGACAGGGCCGTGCCTGTACTCATTAAGCTCCTTTATTTCTGACTGGGAAATCTTGGAAGGAAACAGGGATGCGTTTTGCTTGTACCAGGCGTGGGTAGTGAGCATGCATGCAGCAGGCAGTGAGCCTACATCTGGAGGATGGTGCGCATGCAGTGTACATGCAGCCGGAGGAGGGTATGTGATACGCCGTCCCCGCTCAGTGTGTGCAAATCTGAAGTGTAGTGTGCATGCAGCATGTGTGCAGTACATGTGTGATGAGTTTGCACGTGCAGGACACCGTGTGTGCAGTGCGCATGCATCTGGAGGCAGTAGGAGGGGCGTTCAGTGTGAAGCGTGAGTGGGCTGAATGCAGCTGGTGCGCAGCCAACGTGCGGGGTGTGTGCCCTGAGCATGCATCCAGTGTGCAGCGGACGTTCAGGGAATGTGCATTCCTGTGTGCAGCGCGTGTGCAGTGAGAGGCACGTGCATTCCTGTGTGCAGCGCGTGTGCATGATGAGCACGGCCCTGGTGTTCAGTGCACGGGCAACGGGTGTGCATCAGACGTGCACTCATTTTCCAAGATGTACAGACAGAAGGCAGGATACATGCACAGTGCTCACTGATACCAAAGCGTGTATCCCGTGTGTGTCCCTTCCGCTGTTAAGTCCATCCCTCCAACAAATCTACCCCTCTCAAACCCTGCGCTTAAAGACTTCACATTTATCTCCACTTTGTGCAGAGGAAATGGACTACAAAGGCTACAGAACTTGTGGCCACTAAAAACCTTGCAGAGATCCTTGTCAACTCCTAATCTTCATGCCCACTCCAAATTTAGTAGCAACTACAGCAGTAACTATAGTGTGCTGGGCTGTTTTCTCCGTTTGCCATTAGAGACACTATCCATTGCTTGGTCACGTTGAGCAGTTTCCGGGCTCCACCCCAGCAATGGCAGCAATGACCCTACAAATGCTGATTGTAAAGCGCTTTAAGATCCTTTTTGGGGAAAAGCTGGATGGTAAGGTGTGAATGGGTTAGACCCGTATCTATGAGGTGTGTTTTAGAAAGAGTGATCCTGCCTTTGGGGAGAAGAAAGAACTAACTGACCTGTTAGTCCTCTATAACTCTGTTGCTGTCTAGCCATGCATGAATATGTTAATGGGTTTATACTCTTTTAAATCCCCAGATCCAATAATGGAAATAAAAAATTAATCACCGTAGGTTTTTTTTCTTCCTTTGGGAGGGATTGTCACAGTAATAACAGTTGTTTCCTGTGCTGTTATTATACAAATTACACCAAATGGAACTGCTGAGTTATAAACGAAGATGGGCTTTGCTCCCTGCATTTGAAATGTAGTCAATGAATCTCTGGATTATGTGTTATCTGGAATAAAATCTGGCTTGGTCCCTGTTTCTGCTTTGATCCTTGGGACAAAGATGCTCTAGCATAGTCGTCCGTGTAGTCTGAGCTGTAAGTGAGGTGCTCCGACTACGTGATGAAAGAGAGAGCACGTCTCCTGAAACTAGGAGTACGCTTGCATACGTGGACATTAAATATTTTAACAACCTTGCCAGAGACCAGCGGGAAATGAAAGAGGGGGTAAGGGTTGACAGGACAGGATGGTGGTGGCTGGAATGGGTCCTGGGACTACATCATGTGAAGTGCCTCCGGGAGGGGTCTGCAGTCCCCTTTGGCTCGTGTGTGTCACAGATTCAGGTGCTGGGGTGCTCTGCTATCCAAACAAATCCCCCTGACCTCCTTTTGCTCACTGCAGAGCGGCCTGAGCACTTTCAGAGCCAAAGGCCACACATTTTATTCCCCAGCGGTATGTGTCCGGGGCTTAGCTCGAGCTTGCATGTGGGAGCTGCTAAGTTCATCTGCAGACACCACGTGGCTGTTTGCCGCGTGGAGAATTTCTCTCCACAGCTGTTGTCTGGGTCCTGCTGTCTGCTAGGAGAAGTTGCTGCCAGCCGCCGAAGGGAGGCAAATCTGGGGCTCAGGGGACCGGGACTCCACGCCCAGCTCCACCTGCAGCTCCCCAGGTATGGTTTCCCAAAGGACAAACTTCTAGCTGTGAGCAAGACCCTCCAGCCCTCCCCTCCCCTGGTCTCTACAGCAGAGAGGAGATGCAACAGCCAGGTCTGAGGGCTGGATGACGTGGGTTCAGAATGCTATTTAGGGGTCTACATTCCTTGGTGGTGGAAAGGGAAGGCAGAAAATCAGACTTAGGAGGGTGAGTGGTCATTTTTGGCTCCCTAGGTACAGCAGCAGCACGGGGAGATTGGAGGAATCAGTCCGGCACTTTTACATGACTGAGGTCCCCTTCAACTGGTCTGCCCTTCTTGAATATTTGGGTTTAGAGTGGAATTTCCCTTAGGAAACCTTAGCTATCTAAAAAGTAGCCATCTAAACCTAAGCCAGTCATCTGCAGGGGTGACAGGGACAGAAAACCTTAGATAGTCCTCCAAGGGAGACAAATCTCTTCCTGTTTGCTACAAAGGTGGTCTAGAAAACTCGATTGCAGGCAAGCGGAAGAAGTTTAAACATCCCACCCACCATCCCCCAAGACATGTGACCTAAGTGACACTAACACAGCCCAAAGCACAGATGCAACCTCTTGTGGCTTGCTGAAGAAGCACATGCCACCCCAGTTTTATCTTTTAGGAAAGCCTGAGGCTTTTCCAGTCTAGTGACAACTTAGGTAGAAACAGAGCCGCCTACCTGAAGTATCCCAGGATAAGGACAGCAACTGTGAGGGATCCCAGAGAGATGGAGTATCCAACAGTATAAATCAAATAGAGGCGATCAAAGACCTCCTGCAGTACAAATGATGGAAAAAATAGCGTCACATTAGAACGCGTCCTACTGCATCGTAACACAACCGTGGTAGCGGCACAGAGATTCAGGCTTTCAGACCTGCTGGGGTTGTACAGCTCTGGGTCTGGGAAACCTTTAGCAATCACACTTGATGTCAGCTTTTTGACGTAAGAGTAGCTTGGAAAGTGGTATTCATCTTTCCTAATGACTGGGGGGAGCCAGGATTTTTGCAAGGGACTAGTGATGGAGTTGGGTTAACCCCATGCCTGGGAGTTTTGCAGCATTTTCATCCCAAAGGAACCCAAAGCGCTTTACAAACTCTCAGCCAAATCCAAAGATCACTCGGCAACTTTTGCTTGAACAAAATGCCCGCTGACCTGGGATTTTTGCTGGAACTGTAAAATTTAGCCAGAAGGCTATGCCATACCATTGCTGAATGACTGATGTCCAGGCTGGTGGAGTGTCAACCCACTACAGAAAACATGGGGAAGATATACTTTGGCTGCGAGACACGAGAAGAAATCACCTGCATTTATTTTTCTTTTTTAAAATCAAAAGCAGCCTGTGACTGTGGTTATCTGATCCAGACACAAATTCAGCTTGCCAAAGTCCCATTGGAAAAGGCCCTGTCAGAGGAGAGCTCATCGTAATTAAGCCTGTAGTAGGTTTTAGTTCTCTTGGCCCTCTATACTTTAGAGTTGGGCTTAGAAACCCTGAGTTTTCCGTTAAATATTGAGATGCTTTTCTTCATCCTGTGCTGGGGCATGCGGCTTAACTCAGGAATTACTGAATATCTGCCTGAAAAGGGTTAAAATGCCTGCTACTATCCTAGCTTGTACTGCTTTTCATCGGCTGAAATCAGAAATAAACCCCAAAGAAACCAACCAATTCAGCATCTTTCTCCTCGCTCCCTCCTCCCCTGTCTCCCGCCTTTCCCTCACCCCACCCGCTGGGTTGCAATATCATTAGTAACGCTGGGCTCTGAATGACAGCTCTGATTTTGATTTGAGGCTAGAAATGCTGTCCTGGAATGCGAAACCTCAGCCCTGTTACATCAGAATCCCCAGATATGTGAATGTTTCTTTGCGGTTTCCATTGGTAGAGTGGTGCGCTTGCCAATATTAATCTAGCGTGTGTGTACGTACGTATTTTTTTATCTCTCTCTCTCTATATATATCTATCTGTGGAGGCAGCAGGCACTAAAAAAACAATGTGAGCAGATTCAAGGGCTTTTGGGGAAAGACAAAAAAGCTCCTTTCCTTCAAAGCCTGGTGCACTTTTCCCACTGCCAAGCTGGAATCCTCTTTGAACTGGAAAACATTTGCCTCCATAGTGAAAATTAAAAAAAAAAAAAAAAAAAAAAATCCCACTCCAAGTTTAGAATTCTTGGTAATTCGGCAGTTGTGAGGCGTTACTATGCCTAGCTGAACAAAAGCGTCCCTGAGACCCATTCAGAAATTTAACCGGAAAGATCCACGTTCCTATCGGACAACGCCACCGTTGTAGCAGCAATGGCCTTGGGAAGGGCCTGCTGATTGGCTGGCAGGACGCTTTCGGAGGCTGTGGTTAATTCCTCTGATTAACCACAGGGCCTCTTTTTGAAAGGATCTTGAGTCAGAACTGCCAAGACATACACATGCATGCATGCATGCACACTGCTGTGCCTGCTTGCAGACATAGGTGCCACAAATCTTACTTGGTGTTGTGATGGCCAGCCTTCAGGGAAGGTGATGTTTTGGATGGGGTGCTTAGGGCCTTGGGGAAAGCCTCAGGAACAAAAGGTTGAGGTTCTCCAAAAGGCCTCAACAGGGCAGCCCTTGGGAGGGCAGTTCATGCTTGCTAGTTCCCAGGGTTGCTTGTCCTCAGGAATGGTGACACCTGGATTTACCCAGGGCTTAAAAAAAAAAAGCTCTAAAGGCAATTCCAGGTCTCACTCATCTCCTAGCACAAGGGAGGTCCCAGCTCAGTAGAAACGACAATGCTGAATCAGGAAAGGTCCTCCAGGTAACAAAACATTGAGTCATCTGCCAGCTGAAACAACCACCTCCATGGTCTGAGAACCCTCTCTTTGGAGCTGAGATGGATGGGAGTTTAAATAATTCACCAAAGACCAAAAAGGTCATGCATGGCCAAGCATGGACACAACCTGGACCTCCATAGTCTCAAGACAGTGCACTACCTACTAGACCATCCTGCTACAGCAGGAGCTCTACCTGATGTCTCTTATAAATCCACCCTGGAGACAGACTGACCGTCACTGGTCATCCACTGACCTGTTGGAAGAGGCAACCCACCCTTCAAAAATCTGGCCTTGCCACACTATGAGACCCTGGTTTAAAAGGTGTGATACTTTAACCAGTGTCATTTAATTTGACTCCTACAGTAATCCTTCACTGTTTCAACTGCTGACACACGTGCACGGAAAAAAAGAAAAACTGAAAAAAAGCTAAAGGAAAATCAGAAGGACAAAACCTCAATATCTATGATGGCAGGGGCTGGGATTATCAGCAAAATATTGTGAAACTCACAATACAGTACGGAGATTAGGCAACATGGGTTTCAAAAGTGGTGTCCTTGAATGTTGCCCTCTGCCCACTCCATCCCATGCCCTGCTGGGGTGAGATAATGATGGGGAAGGGGCGGGACAGATCTGATCCCCCCTTTCTTCCTGGCTCTTACAGCTTTCCTGTGCCTCTTGCGTCTGCCATCTCCCTCAGGAGTATCCAACTTGCCCCTTCCCCTGCCAACAGAGCCTGCAGAATAATGCTCTGGAGGCTTTCTCTTCACATGGCTGAACCAGTCATGGTTGCTTCTGGAGGGTGCTGGGCAGGATGAGGCCCCTCTGATGGGGCTGAGCTGGTTTTGGGGTTGGTGAAATGACTTGCCATCAAATCATGCACGATGCGTCCTCTCTAGGTCACGCTCTGTGGTGCTCTCAGGCAATGCACAGCCTCCAGGCACTTCCTTTCCCCCATCCTCTCTGGCCACACACTGCAAAGCTCCACCAAACCACAGCCATCTATCATCTACAGCCAGGTGAAATGATCTGTCCGCAGCCACCTAGCCCACCTGATCCTGCCTTTCCGACCTCACTCCAGCCATAACTCAGAGACTGACAATAGGCTGAACCGCAAAAAATGTAAGTGCTATTTCAGATGTATTGCGTGCTGAACCTGTAACAAGATCTCCCTTTTCCCCTCCCTCTTGGTTTGGTGGGAGACTTCCTCTCTGCTCCCCTTTGCATCTCAGCTTTCCACCAGCCCGACCTCAGGGTAGAAACTTCACAGCAGCCTGGTGGGTTTGGGAGAACAGGAAACCAAAACAGAGCTGGAGATGGCTTCTGCGTGAACTCAGAGAGCGCATGGAAAAAACAAAATAAACAAAACGTAGCCACCACGGGCATCCATGGGCTGGATGTGCCCCCCTCCCGCAAGGGTCCCTGCATTCCCCACTCCCTGCGGTTTGGACGTCTTCCAGGTGTGTGACCCTTAGAGCACTTGGCTGTTACATTTTCATACTGTGCTCAGGGCTTAACCTGACTCCTAATTTGTCCACTTCCACCAATGGGGAGATAATTTGCATTGATCTGAATCCAGAGGAAAACTGCTTTCCTCTGCACGACAGCTCAGAGCTACATCAGAGCATCAGGCATGGGGTTTTGAGGCCCCATCCGTTGCAAAACCATGGCTGTGCTTTCACTCTTGCATTGCAGCCAGCTGTAGGACAGTCGGCGTGAAGGGCATTTCTGCTCCCTCAGACTCTATTATGGGTACATGGAAATTGTCATAGCGGATGTGGTCCTCTAATTTAGATGTCTATGGTGTGGATGGCTCCACCAGAGCTGGCTACCTGAGGTTCCAGCAGCAAGAAGGGGTGCTTTAGGCTGCGGTTCACCTGTTTTAATCACAGGATGGTGCTTCAGCCACCAGCTGCATTGACTGGGTTGTCACAAGAGCAGTCCAGGGTGACTAGCTCAGATAGAGGTGTTTGCAATTATATAGTGATTCCCATCCATTTGAGTCTCAGGTAGGAGGTCTTGTAGGACTCAATACAGTTGTCTTTATATGTGTCTCATAATTTTAGACATCCAAGTGTTCTGTCTGGCTTCAAGCTGCTTCTACAGAAGGGAATGAGTTTCCTGTAGGTCCCATGTTGTATCTGCAGTTCCCATGCAGTTGTCTCATGTAGCCTAGGACAGCTCATTTGGCTCTGGGCATAAACATAGCCCATGTTTCAGCACCTGGATGAAGCCTTCAGGGCTTTGGTGTTCATGTGTCCTGTTTGCTTCCAGTGTCACAAGGAGGGACGTGGGTGACCGAGACATGTATTTTTTAGGTGACTGGTGGCAAACTCTATTCTGAGTGTCGTTGCACTGTGCCCTGTATCCAATGTTCTCCTTACATCTCCTTTTTCTTTCCCCTTTTTTGAGACAATGGCAAGACTCTGCAACATTTAGGTCATGAAGCTGAAATGGATCCAGTGGTCTTTTGAGGGGTTGGCAGGCTATGTTGAAGGGTGGGATTAGCAGTATATGAAGATGGAAGCATATGTAAGGGCTTTCCAGATCAAGTATCTGCAAAGTTTCTCAAAGCTGCTGATTCAGATTTTGCTAATGACATGTTTGAAATTAGCAGGGGAAGTATTTTACTTCTCTGAATGATAAGCAATGCCAGAAAGCCTCTGCCACTAGCTCTACGCGCTGTCTTTCTTGTCTTTTTTTTCAAATAAAAGATGTGACTAAAAAAAGCTTAATGACAGGGAGGAGGGATATTTGCAAAAGGCACAAAACAGTCACTGATTTCCAAAGCCTAAGGGAAATCATTGAGTGTTGAACATGACTTTTTGCTACAGAGTTCTGTTCCCCTCGTCTGTAGAGGTGGCAGGCACCAGATCCCCACCATCTGGATAATGACTGGGGTCAGCTCTCAGACTACGAAACCCCAATTTAGATGTGTAAATGTGCATCTCCACGTGTGTTGAATGTCTATGTTCGCATGATAGTCAACAAGGAGAGATCTTCAGATTCACTTGCCTACACCTAAGCACAAAGTGCTGTGCGAGATGCCTGTATCCAAGTATCCATGTGGACTCCAGATGCTGTTCCAGAAGAACATGGGTCTCATAGACATCTGCCAGTCTTGTGCTAATACTGTAGGTTATAATACATCTCCGGTGGTGCCAGGTGTCTAAGTGTAGGCCAAAAAATTGGACCCTTTAACTGCAGTCAGCAGAGCTCTATAGAACAATCCACAAAAAAAAAAAAAAAAAGGAAAAGGGTGGGAGTGGACCCATGTCTCAGAAGCCCGCTGAGCCTTTTTGGGTGCCCCATAGGTGTATTCATGAAAGATACTGCTTCTCCATGTCATGCCCAGTTTATCTACAGTATTCATAGCCACAGGACATCCAGGAGGCCACAGACAAAATGTGTTCCAAACCTGCTGTTCACATTAACAGAGAAAAAGTTCTCCAAATCCTATGCTACAGCAACGTGCTGAGAATGCCCCACAGCTCCAGGGTCTCGGAGGGCTATACGCGGGGACAAGAACACTCTTTGCTTGCCAGCTTTCATAAACTGTCCTGAAGCATCTACTACGGGACAGCAGTGGTTAAATATGGGGTACAAGGGGACTACACCTGACTCTGTGTGTTGTGTTGTGAGAAACCTTGTGTTTTTGTGTGAAGTATTATTCTGTTGCCGTTATAAATCATCATACTTTCCCAGCAGACTCTAGGCATAAACTGTTATCAACAGCACTACACTAAAGGGTGATACAGCATTTACAGGAACCCACCAGACCTAACCTATAGGCATGAAATGAGGACTGCATGAATGCAGGTTGCTTGCAAGAATGAAGAACACATCTCAATGACGCATTTTTTTTTTTATTCCTATGCATATTTTAAAACATCTGTCCATCTTTCAGGATGTGAACGTATGAAACTTTGATGGCGTTTCATCCGTATAACTCAGTATACACTGTGTAAACATGTTTTATGCCATCAGTTTGAGGCTACACAAAGTTGTTAGCTTTTAAAAGGACCCTAGAGAACTCCAAGAACAAAGGCCAAGCATGGAAGATTTTTGGTTCGAACAATGGAGTTTAGATAAAGCAGCCCTGCAACACGCTGTGCCTTTCCCATTGTGTTTGGTATGTGATGGATTCTCGAGGCCTCTCTGATTTCTCTGGAAGCAGTAAAACCACCATGATATAAACAAACAGTAGCAGATGAAGACAGGATTGGTGGGCTGAGGTTAGATCCTAGGATGGTCCATCTTGCTAAGCTGGTGGTTTCCAAGCTGAGCTAACCTCCCAAGTTGCTGGCTCATGTTCCCCTTCCCCATGATTTCAGTAGATGTAGGTCACATTTACCCTTAAGCTCATCCTTGAAAACACGATGGGTTTGACCTGCTTTAAAAAAAGCTGTGTTTGGCATTAGTGTTGGTTTTGGGGAGATGGGAATGAAGGAAATTTCTGCTTATTGAGCAAAATATGTCATTACTCGTGCCAGTGTCTGAAAAGGTGACCAGAAAATTGACCATGCTGAAGGTGCTGCTATTGGCTGGCTGTGTGAAAGGGAAGGGGTCCACGATTAAAGGGCTACTATGTTTTTTTGAGACAAATTGCCTAAAAAGCTGCCTACTAATGCCAGGGGCACATCAGGACTTCCCATGTGTGCCATGTTTTATCCAAAGATTGAGGAGCTCCAAGAAGACAGGTCGCCCTGACTCCTAATTTTAAGAACCTTAAGCTGCAAGGAGAATGGCCAACCTGGGCCAGACCAAAGGTCCTTTTAGCCCTGCTGCCTGTCTCCTACATGCCCAGGAACAGATGCTTAGGGAAGAGCGTAAGAACAGAACAGATTTAGAATAAATATATATATTTATTCTATGACTCTATGATTCTATATATACACCTACGTGTCTATCATCTAGTGGTTATATAGCAGTGCTGTATACCCTCTCCCAACCTTCAGCAGCTTGTGGTTCAGTGATGTGAAACACAGAGCAGACAGATAAACAGCTGGTGTTTAACCACACTGCCTTCCTCAAGGAGTGAACGCCGGCCAAGCCATTCCCCTTCCTTCTCTTGTCCTACTGTCTCTCTTTAAACACCGGATGGAAAATAAACAAGGCAAAGCTGCCTGGTCAGGGTGCTGGGGTGGGAAGCCACACATCTCTCAGCTTATCTGTTCAGAGGCAGGGAGACTTTCTGAAGAGCCAGGGTGCAACAGGGATGAGGGATGCCCATGCATATCCCCTGGGGAAGGAGTGGGAGAACAAGATTTTCCACTGTCGCTGCTGCACTGGTGAAGAGTTATCGTAAAACCAGAATATGACAGAATACATACAGACTGCAGTGTAGCGGTGGCTTTCAGCACTGCCCGAAGGCACAAAGAAAACTGTCTTATCTTCCCCTGACACGCTGCTAAGACACCTTTCCACAAAACTTCTTCCTAGCCCTTGCTAAACAGTTGTCTTCTACAGACTGTGCCTCAGACACAGTTGTTCATGGCAAGATGAATGCTATCTGCAAGGTATTTGGGGAAACATACTTCAATAGCTAGCTGCAGCCTACCTGCTCTCCTGGCTAAAGGGAGGACATCAATCTTCAGGGCTGTCAGTCCAGCATCCTTCAGCAGTGCTAATTTTCCCTTAGAAAACAGCCCAAGAGCAATTGCTCACTGGGCAGTTACGAGCTGTTAATTCTCCTGGCTCTGATGGCTTTAGCATACTTTGCTAATTTCAGAAAGCGGTTTCCGTGCTGCTCTGTGTGAAATAATCCTATTTATATGGTTCAGGAAAAGGTAGCAAAAGACACAAACTTTCTCTGGGGCCCTCTGTTCGCTGCTTTGGTCAGTCTTATAATTATCCCACAGTGGCTAAAATGAGAAAACTACACACCTAAACAAACATACATGGACATATATATGTGTGTTTGTGCGCATGGACGTGGGTGTCTATTTAAGTGTGTGTATCTGTATCTATAGCTATCTATAGATATAGGCCTATTTCTAGAGATAGCAATGCAGATATATGTATAGTCACAGACAGACATTTTTTTCTTAATGCTTTCTAATGCATAGTTTCTTAAAAGTTCCTCTGGTTACATCTGCTCGGATGCTGTCCTATTCGGTGTCAGCCCACGATCTCCTCTCAAAATGTTGGTTAAATGCAGCTGTTACTGGTGACGCAAAGATGCTGTTCCCCAGGGGGGGAAATAATAATAGAAAACAATCTCTCCCTAAAGACGACTAGTCTATCTTGCCAAATTCCCCGATTCTGACATCTCTTGACATATTTACTTCAAGAAAAAAATCAAAGGAAGGTTTATTAACACCAGCGCTTCAGAGCCACACTCTGGCATGAAAGACAACAGGCTTTCCTTGCTCTCTGAAAGTTATCACCCAACTGAGGAAAAAAAAGAAGGTCACTCCTTTTCTCTTTTATTTCCAGAGTGCTGTTCATACCGGAAGGCCCAAGAGACCTGCAGTGGATGTATGTGCATTGCTTCCCTTGTCACTAAAATGCAGCCACCTCTACGGTAAAACCAGGCAACTACACGACAGCACGCAGCATCACTATGGGGTGAGTGCAGCACTGGACTGAGGAAAGCAACCTCTTGTCAATACAAGGTTAATATCAATAATAATAATAATAATGAATAATAGATGCTGTTGAAAAGCATTTGTTAATCAAGACACAATTCCAAAGCTGGGGGAAACTTCCATTTTTTCTAACGTTCTTTGCACTGGGCAGGCATCACTTAGGCAATACCATGTTGTCCATTTAATCTGAACAATGATGAGGGTCTAATTTGTCTTACCATTAAATATCATTCAATTCACCTCTGTGTAGCTAGAAAACTCATGGTAAAAGATGACTAAGCCTTGTGTACAGAATAATGAGGATGATAATATTGGCACGGTTTATTAAAACAGCTCATAAAGAGGTAATGAAGAGCAGTAATTTTCCACGTAAGAGCAGAGTTTGAGAATAAAAATGAAGTCTTCTGCATCGTGACACTTCACCCAATGTCTCTCTGGTAGGAAGCAAAGTCCAAGTCCCCTGTCTGTGCAGTGACCACCTCTACACCCAGGGGACACAGACAAAGACTTGAAACCCAGGACAACGGACTTTGTTTTCAGCCTTTTTTACCAGCCTGGGCATGGAAGGTCTTTATTTCTTCCTTGTGCTGGTAACAAATGGACAACTGTCTTCTTCTTTGTACCCTTCCCCTACTGATTTACCTTGACCAAGTCCTAGCTGCCAGCATGGGAGGTTTAAAAGAAAGGACCTCCTTTCCCGAGGGGAAATCTAGGGGACATGTTCAGATGGAGAGCTCTGTAGCAGATGACTCCCACCTGAGGACATAGCTGAGAGAGGTGGGACGGTGAGACAATGACTTCGGAGAGCTCAAGAGGTTGTGCAACTTAGTAAAGCTCTCAGTCTGAGCAAGATTCTCAATGACTCCAACACCTACCCCAGAAACTTCCCAGAAACTTCTGGGGCTAAAATAGTTCTTTCTACTACATGGACTGGGAAAAGATGAGTCCCACCAAACTTGTTCTAAAAGCGAATGTCGTCCAGCACTGAGACAACACGCTTTTCTATTAAGTAGCTGGAGCAGTACCTGGTGTATACAACCTTGTCTGTTCCTTGACTGCGTGATATAATGCAGATGCTCAAATAACATATTTCCTCACTAAACAACTTCATTCATATGTTGCTTCACCATTGAGAAAAAAAAAAAATACAAAAACCCTATCCTGTGGTTGGATTTAAAATTAAGAACATTCTCCCAAAGGGACTGTGCATCATTTTCAAGCCTGCTCCCCACTGTGAGGCTTCTGGTTAGATCTTTATCTCCAACTGTCTGAAAATAACCCTTGCTGCAAATGATCAGTCCCTAATGCCATATGCCATATCCAAGGAGGACATCTTCCAAGTACCACTGAGAAACCAGAGGTTTCTGCCAAATTCTTTGCAAATTACAGAAATAGAGCAGCGGCAGCGTGTGGGTGGAAATGTCTTTCGCTACAAAACGCGAAGGTCACATCCTCTCAGGTGACTCCACAGACAGCTTTCCTGTCATGGCAGCATGGAATTGCTTCTGTGATGCACTCAGCTTGGGAGACATTCAGAAGCACTAGAGAGCCCCAGCTGGGCTCCGACCTAGACAGAGTGGTAGGAGATTTCTGCCAGCTATGATTTTGCCAGTCAACTGGCTTTGTGTAAAAATAAGGCCCATAGATCTGATGTATAGATAGATACTTTTCCCCCCCCTCCCACCCGCCAGCATACCAAACCCTCTCCCATGTGCTATGAATCCCTTTTCTAACTTTGGACTCATATCCCTATTTCAAAATTCTGACTCCACCAAAATTAGTTCAAGATCTGTTCTTACATGTTAATTTGCTTTAGCAAAGGACTTTGTCCCCACGCATCTCCAATGAACGGATCCCATAAAACCTCTGATCCTTAATTTATACCTCTCAACCAAGAGGTTCTCTGTTAATCACCTACAGAAACAGGGTTACTACTGATTCGATTGACACATCTTTTAGCTCTGTGTTTGTACATCCCATAGGACAGACAAGAACATAAACATTGGAATTATTTGTAACAACGTGGCAGCAAAATTATTGCCTGGTGGGGAAGAGGGAGTCTCAATGGCATGGAGCAACCTCCAACAGCTTCTTAGTGTCCCTGAGCCTGCTTCAAGTTTCCCCAAGATGTCTTTACAAATGGGATCATGGCAGCTGGAGGAACCCTTTCTGGCTTTGAGGGCAATTTCAAATTCAAATAATTCCCCATCATAACAAAGATGTGGCTTTGGCAAGCTCGGACATAGTTTCCAAGAGGAGGCAGCAAACTAGAGCTCATCAAGGGTTTTAAATGAGACAGTGCTCCTTAGGCTGGCCCTGGATGAGGCCAACACTTCATGCTCCATGCACAAATGCAATTGCCTACCCCTTCCCTCGTCTCGTTGGTGAGGAACTTGGCACATTCACTGTAGTTTGCCCAGGTGCGGTTGTTGCCTGGGACCAACTCCCAGCTCCCGTTCAGGTCACACCGGCGATAAGCATGGCCTGTGGGAGAGAAATGAGAGACAGAGTAAACAGGACTAGACCTGGTAGAATGGGAGACACTTCTTCCAAGGCTGGACCCCATCAACCCTGATGTCTCCTGCCTGCTTTGAAGCTCAGCTGCAAGAACACAATTTCCATCTCCTTAGCAACTTTATCAATTTTCTAGCTGAGAAACACCAGAGAGCTAATAACAAGTTGCACTTCGTTTAGGTTAAGATATTGGGTCTACAAAGCAAGGAGAGAAGCTTTGAAAAGTCCCAAAGCACAGAATCATCCTCAGAGTTGGGTCTCTCCCTATGAAAATAAACAGTGGTCTATATTATGCTGCTCTTTGTTTACAGATTCAGTGCATCTCAAGATAGATTTTTCTATGGCTACCCTCCTCATGATGATGGAGAAAGAAGAGAAGGCAAGGTTCATCTTGGGATTCAGCTGGCAGATGAAAACATCCACGTTCAGATGTTCATTGCATGAGCTGTGTGTAAAAAGTCCCATTAGAGTCAACAGGGATGAAACCAGTCAACAGATCTATCTGTCCGGTGACTACAGAGGGAAATTTTATAGACACCTCTGCATCTACAGGTCTTCATCCGACTCCCACGCTAGCTGACTTGACCAGTGGACATCAGTGAGGCGGGGAATCCGTGCCATGTTGCATAATGGAGAAAAAAGTGATGGATTGCCTGTTCCTCCTGGCCTCTAAGGTGAGGTGCACGTGCAGGGCTCTCTGCGAGAGGTTGTCAGCCAGGGGTTAGGCTGGCTCAGCTCACAGTCCCTTACAGAAAAGGCAGGACGGACTATGTGTAATCAGGGTGCGCTGGAATATCATTACTTGTTTTCTGAAAACAGCATCAGTGCTCTGCTGGGAACATATAGTCTTAATTCTTTAATTTTTCAGGCTTTGGGTGCACAGCTTTGCCTGAGAAAAGAGAACGCTTTAGCTTTGAAAATACACTGAGGAGCGAGTGTACTTCAATTGCTTCTGAAAACATGCACAGACTTTGTGGCACCACAAGCAAGCCAAGAAATGTGCTGCCTGAGGGAAAGTGAGATAGGGAGGAATTCGTGTGTTCTGGTCACCAGCGCTGCTCTCAGATACCCACCGTAGGGGTCTGGGCAGACATCAGGGGCTGGAATTAACAAACCCGTGAAGTGAAGAATATCATTTGGAAGAATATTTTGTGGGTTTCTAGTGCTACACAAAGTTTGTGGCATCAAACAAATACAGGTTTGTAACGCTGCAAGACTACCTGGTTGTAAGCATGTAATCGGTGCTTGTAACGCTCCATTACAGTCTGGGTGGGGCAGCTGGGAAAGTAGTCATTGTTTAGGTTAAACCAGAGCTTTTCTTTCAGCATAAAAAAATAGTGGCTGTTTCTTGACTTCCTTTTCCCTGGCTTTACTCCTGCTTGGAAGGGAGTCACCATGTGATAAAAAAGGGATGCTAAAGAGGATTTCTAATTTTCTGACTCCCAGGCCTCCCCTTGCTGCAGCTTACCAGGCTCTGCTGATTCTGAGGACGGCACCTACCTTTGTGATTGAAGTCATAAATGTACTCGGGACATGGCATAGCCACCACTTTGCCTGGCACGCCTTCAGGCCAGCAGACAATACCGTCCCACTCAGGAAGACAAAAGCCATCTGTGGAAGAGACACAAAGATAAAGAGGAGTCACTGGCACTGCAGAGGTGACACTGATGCCCCACCGTTTGGAGAAGGCTCTCCGTGAAAAAGCCAACACCACTGTCACTGAATTCAAGAAAGCCGCTCTTAGGCATCATTGCAATTTTCTCTTTAGTGTTTAGCTCCAGAAGGTGCAGCTTCTCCCAAGTTTTATTTCAGAAGGACATGGTCAGACATGGGATAATAGCTGAGCACTCTCTGAGAGGGGTCAATGATCTGGAAAGTCGTTTTCCCTTGTGGGCTGGAAGAAATGAAAATGGGGCGGGAGAACAGTGCACAACAGGAGGACTTGAGCATTCAGGATGCTTTAGATAAACGGGTAACCTGGAGATGCCCAAGAGAGCTTGGCAGGGTACAGCCTTGATAAGGCAGCACAGATTTGAGCCTAGGCTACTAAGGAGCTAGATTGTGCTGTGGCTACATTTTTGTGAGGCTCAAAGCTACCAGTTCAGGCTCCCCTGAAAGGTACTCTTGCCCACAGAGTAGATTGGCTCTGAGTTAATGCCCACAGACCATTACTCCAAATCCAGCTGTAATTTTAACTCATTATTTACATCAGCCAGTGCTATGCTACACCACGATGCTTTGCTGCTTTCTCGGATGCACTTGTGTGCCTGAATTTGGGTGCGCTTTTCAGTAACGCTAAGACTAGCAAGAATCTGTAGAGAGGTGTCTGTGGCAATATTTCTAACGACAAATAGAGAATATTTCATTACCTGGCTTCATAAGGAGTGAAACGATGGCATTTCTGTTCCCTAAAGATTTGCATCCTTTCCCACCCGCCATCCTTATCGCCTATGACTTCACTAGTCCCAGCTTCCCTCTCCCCGCATTTTCCCTGTGATGCCATCATGGGGCAAGATGCAGGTCATGCACTGATTGATTTGGAGCCGTGCCCAAATTCGCCGTGCTAATTGGCCGGCAGCGCACGCGTGCTGATTGACCAGTCGCCTGCTGCCAAGCACAGCGTACAGTGGCTGACTTTTCCCAACTTCCCCCCCTGCTTACTCACTGTTTAGGATTTCTGCCCTTCGCTCAGTCACAGGTTGACATCAAAAGAGCAGAAGGAGAATGGGCAGGTGGAGAAATCACATGAGCCCTGTTGCCTTAGGAATGCAAATATCCTGGGAACTGTTTGTCTCTCTCTGTTGTACCGCTTTGCTAGGCTCACTGCTACTTCCTAACCTTTCGAGAAGGGAGTGGTGGGGTGGTTGTTACAGGATTTTTCTTTAAATCATCCTTGTTCTCCCTTTTTGTTCATTGAAGAAAGCTAAAATAGCCCTGAAGGAGAAATCTTGCCTCCCCCCATACACAGATCTCCCTCTTCCCTCTGTGTATGTTACTTTATTTGCAGATATCCGTGATTTATGTGCTTAGCGCAAGGAAAAGCAGAGATACAAACCAAGAAAAAAGTCCTTTTCCACATTTTATGTCAGCTTTTTCTCGCAAAACATTTTTTTTTTTAAATTGGCAAGCATATAAGTATATATTTAAAGTTTTTTAATTGTCATCTTGCAATCCTCCGGGATTTGAGAAGTAATTAAGCAGGTCTTCAATCGACCTTCTCTCTTCGCAAACAGAGGTACCAGCCAATCATTTGAGGGCTCCAGCATCACGTCCTACATGAGTATGCAGGCTAAGAGGGTCATGACGGAGCTCTGCAGCCCACAGGGTTTGCCACCAGCCTCTGAGACAGCTGGGATACCAGCGATGGAGGCAGACTGCCTGGGGAGATGGGCTGCCCACCCTCCCGGCAGTCTCAACTTCCTCATCATCTGCGAGGGACAAAGCCAGAACTTATCCATGTTTGGATGGGCTGAGAAATCCTCCAGGCTTCTTGAAAGCTGTGGTGATTGACCTCATTTTCAACACTGCTTTACGAAGAGGGAAGTCAAACCCCAATCCCCACCTCTTACATCCTTCCAGCTTGCAAAGCACACGTTTCTGCAGCTTTTGATCCATAAGCTCCCAGTCCCACAAGGGAGCAAATTCTCATTCAGACATAGATGTTCAACGTGGGCTGCTTTTCCAGTCCCCGAGGAAGGACTAGGCACCTAAATCTAACCTGGTTCTTACCTACACCTTTGCATTGGGCTGTATTAACTGTACCTGCTGGTTAAAATCCAGCTGCAGTAGAGTATTTGAAGTGAAAAGCAAAAACTGGTGAATCTGCCCAGTGTCTGCCCTCTGTACCAAAGGCAGTCCGTGAAGGAGTTTATCAACAGCATAGAAAGCGTCTGACAGAGAGGAGTTACATGCGAATCAAAATAAAATGGAACAGCCTGCTCTTATCTGCAAAAGAGCTCTACTAGTAAAGAAATGATAAGGATGGCCAAGATCTCAGCACATTTCATTAGTATCAAAGCTAGTGCCTTAGCAATCTTTCAACCAAACAGCAATTTCTCCTTTATAATGAATTGGCTTTCACAAGATTAAATAAGAATCCAGGATTGCTTTAAAGACCTTTGGCTGGTATGGTGTCCTCTAGGGCTGGAGCTGACAGTGATCAATTCCGTTTGCTGGTATTTTAGGACATGAAAAACAGCAGAAAAACTCATCGCTTAACAGCTGATTTCTTATCTTTAATTTAGCGCTGATGAAAGGGACCAGAATAATCACTGCTTATCTTCTAAAGCATTAACTGGGAGTGAGAGTAGAGGAGCTGAAATTCCTCCACATCAGTGTGATATAAAGGAGGAAGACGTTTATTGCATTTTCTCTGCTTCAAGTCACATTAGAGGAAGAATAATACTAGATTTCCTATTCATGAAAACTGGGAAAGCCCTTCCCTTTGGCTCATTGTGTTGCAGGATTACTTACACTGTGAAAAACAGTTTATTTATTTTTTGGTTCTCTGGATCAAAAGAGACAGGAAAAAAAAGTGCCCCACAAAATTTGGATTAGGACAAAATGTTATTGTCTCTGAGGTTTTTTTTCGCAGACAAGAAAGTAAATAAAGATTTCATTTAGCCCTCAAAATGGTCTTACTTAAAATAAAACCAATACTTTTTACAAAATAAATAAATTTGGGTAAACTTGAAAATGAAAGCTGTGGAGAAACAACACTGAGGAGAAAAAAATTCATCCGAATGTCATGCTCTGAAATGCTGAGAGAAAAACCTTCAACTTTTTAAGATCTTCAGAATGACTTGCAAAGGTCAGCCTTCACTTATAAGTAGTTTCATTTAGTATCATACTGCAATATTTACCCAGAAAATATTAATGTGGAAAAGTATCTGGCGGTTACGTCCTCCTCATGCTGTAAACATACACACACACACATTTGTGGTGGACTCATTCAAAAGAAAACTGATGCTTTCTGGATGACAGAGTATGTGATTATTTCTTTTTGGGCACTTTGATCCCCACAATCCTCCCCAAAAGCAGAGCGTTGATGGCTCAGTGCACGAAACACAGTGCAAACCAGTGCTGGGACACCTCCGCACTGCTGCTTTATCAGGTGGACAATTTGGGGAGCCATCAGCCGCCTTAGAAATTTGAAAAAAGGTCGTCTTTGCTGCCTCTCACTGCATCTGAAATCTTTCTGTGCCTCTGTGTATTGACGCGTGGAATTGATTCATTAAAGCTGATAAGGATCTGGTGGGACTCAATCTTCAGAAAGCATCTGAGTCTCCCAAGAAAAGACGCAAATGAATCTGCCGTCGTTATCGTGAACTGTCACAACACAGAGAAACCTCTTTAACCTCCTCTCCATCTCTTCATCATCCCTTGCCTCTCTCTCCCCGCTCCATGCTTGGAAAAACCATTTCAGCCCAATTTGAGGGAGGGGTAAGACATCTCTGTCATTATTTCCTTCCTGCAAATTTTGCGATGATTGATGGTTAGTAGAGGGAAGGGCAGGTGAACATTTGGCAGCTGCCACCTGGCCAACCAGCCTTTGCTGGCTGACCAGCCAACTGGCACGTGCATAGCTTAAAACTAGGCACAGCACGGCTGTTTCTTGCCAATCCAGGGCACCAGAGGGGAAGTGGAGAGGAATTGGGCTGGGAAGAGGGACTGCAGTCATTAGTTTGTGGCAGGGGGGAGCTGCAGGGGGGGAAAACAAGAGCCAGGTCAAGCCAGGTGCCCCTGGGCCTTCTGGTTGCAGAATGAATTGAGAAGTTCCTACATTGACTGAAACTCTCATTTTTCAAATGGAAATATTGACTGACGTCAGGACCAGCCACACTTTGTGACTGTTGGATTCACATTCCTGGATTTTAATGCAGGCAAAACCTGTTTCTCCCCTCTATGCAATGCCTGTTGTCCCAGACAGGAGCCCCACCACCCTTCTTTCACTCCCATCTCTAATACCTCCATTCCTCCCATCTAAGGAGACAAACTGTGGACCTTCTGATAGAACAAGGGGTAATGGTTTTAAACTAAAGGAGGGTAGGTTCAGACTAGATGTAAGGAAGGAATTTTTTACGATCAGGGTGGTGAAACACTGGCACAGGTTGCCCAGAGAAGTGGTCGATGCCCCATGCCTGGAAACATTCAAGGTCAGGCTGGACAGGGCTCTGAGCAACCTGATCTGGTTGAAGATGTCCCTGCCCATGGAAGGGGGTTGGACTGGATGACCTTTAAAAGTCCCTTCTGACCCCAAAGCATTCTACAATTCTGTGATTCCCCACATGCCTACCTTCATCCCTCACTTTACCCCCAGTCTCCTCTGGTCTCTACAGCCATGTGGCACCTTTCCCATTAATTTCACCAGCTTGAGACCACCGATGTGATAACAGGGACCAAATTCTGCATCTTCTGCCTCCAACTTTCTCCTATTTTACTCACTCTAGAGGTCACTTAACAACTGAGCTGATAATAAAATGGGGAGGGAAAATATCGTAAATTCCATTGATATTGTGCTGGAATCCAAACAAGACTTTTCTTTTTGTTTGTTTTCCCAAATATTTCCTCCAAACATTTTTTTCTTGGTTGATAAAAATATTAACAGTACTAACAACTTGACTTCTCTCTCTTGTTTTCCTTTTCTCCTGGTCATTTCTCAAAAGAGATCTACACTGAATTACAAGAAGAAATCTGAAAAATGGTGAAGAGTTTCTGGAAAACACTAAAAAACATCCACAAGCTGACAATTTTTCCTGATGGCTATACTTTAAGATAAAAAATAAAATCCATTTTTACAACCTTTTTTATAAGCTGTCATTAGGGAAAAAAACCCCCACCACCTGCAAGTAGTGTGCTTTTGGCATGCTAAAAATAAGTCAGTCTCTCCTGAGACACTGTTAACAATAGTTAGAAGCATAAATAATCAGAAGAGAACCAGTTTGTTCTAAATGCTGATTGAAAAGCTCTTGACAAATTCCTTTTTTTGATGAAAAATAGTTTGAGGGTCCAAATATGCTGTTTGGATTGATACAGGTGAGTAGGTTTGGGACATGAAGTTGCATGTTCCAAGTGAACTGGGAATGTAAAACATTTCTTTCCTTGGAAGAAATAGTAGGATTCACTGAAGGTGTAAGTCAAAAGGAATTCATAAACATTTAAGAAAACAAGTAAATCTCATACATATCCCGCATCTTAAGTGTCTTGGATGTGTGTCAGTTGTTCAGGCAATGCTGAATGGAGGATATTGCTTGTGTGTATGTGGGTGAAGCTCCTCCAAATTCAGAGCCATAACTGTCATGGATGGAGACAGGGAAGGTAGGAATTGCACTGGAGTTTCTCATATTTAGAGGACATCACCGACCACTTTAGTGCTGAAGAAATTAGTCTTGCAGGACAACATGAGTAGCTGGAAGTGAGGCAAGAAACTTTTTTTTCTCCAGAGACCTCTCAGATGCCTCATCCTGGTGTCTCTCTTTCTTGTCTCCATAATTTGATAGGAGTTCAGGGAGACGGGGCGATTGTACTTGTGGAAAAAGTGAAGATCAGTGGCCACCACCCTCCCTGACTACAAACCTAACACAGGCAGGTAAGTGAGGTTGGTAAAAGTCAACTACTGAGGCAGGAATTGAAGCTTTGTCTTCTAAGACTTATTTTGTTTCTTCATCCCATAGTAGTTAGAAGAAGCTTCACAGGTCCTGAGACATCCTTGCTACTGGTCAAACAAAATAACCTCTCTGGGGAAAAGCTCATAAGTTCCTTTGTTGAAAAGGAACAGAAAGAAAAAATCTTCCAGCAATAGGGAAGGACTGGTAGGGTGGGAAGATTTTGTTGGCGTCCCTGGAGGAGGATAAAAGGCTTAGTCTGCTTAATCCAACAAAAGAGAATGAGAAAGAAGGTTTTGCTCATCCTACTGGTAAGCAGTATGAATGAAGATGAGCTACCAAAGTGGAAAATGATGCAAAAATAAAGAGGTGAAAAGTGGCAGTGAGCAAAGCTTATAGTGGAAATTAAGAGAGAGTTTCTATCCTTTGGATAAGTCATGTTTGGGATGAGGTCAGTAAGTTTCATGTCCCTGAGTGATTTTAAGGTGGTATCACTCGAGCAGACGGAGGCTGCGGCATTAATGGGGCTAGGAGGAGAGCACCATGTCACTCACAGCTTCCTCTGCGTGTAGCACTCTTGAGCTCTGCTGCCATCCTTGCACTGGGACAGGTCAGTGCATCTTCATCCTACTTCAATATTCTGTATGCTGCTGTCTCATGATCAGCAGAGTCCCCTGTGCTTCCCAAAGACACCTCAGTTTTCCAGCTGGCTACCTACCTCCACTCCAGATCTCAGAAATCATCTTACTTAGGCTGGAGGCAATCGCTTCCAAGGACAAGACAAATTCCTAAACAGTCCAGACTACTCCTTCCTTCCTTCCCAGGTACAAAGACACCAACACAGCTCCCGTATGTAATTGTGCTCTCATCTCTTGGTCTTGAGACCCCCAGCTCATCACTTCCTCAAGACAAGCTAAGCCACAGCAGAGCTCAGCCTCTCTTTCCACCACTACATCCTTGCACCAGCGAGGGTCACCTCCTCTAGTTTCCTGATGCATTTCCTATAACGCTGGTTTTTACTTCTCAGCCCACTCAAGTCCTCAGCTTCAGCTGAAGGCAGGCCCAAGGGTTCAGGCAACAAAGCCCTCATTGAAATACAGACTTCAGTCTGAGGGACATGTTTTGGGGAGATGATGCTAAATGCCACTTTCACCCACTGCTTTCCCAGGGCTGTGCTGGGGCGTGAACTCAGGTCACCAGCAGACAGCTCGTCCTCATCCAGCTCTGCAGAGGACATACCACCACCATGAAATAAGCACTTTGAGAAGACGAAGCATGTGGAAATGCGTCAGTTCACCATCTAACTAGAAGTTACCAACACCTCATCGAAATGCCCTGAATGACATGTTCCTCTCATATCAAGCACAATAGGCCAGGTATACCATAACCTGCCAGGTATAAGTCAGAAAATCTGATTTACTTCTCTGCATGCCATTTTATCATAGGCCATCTTTGCCCATCTTCTAAGGCTAGACTGTAAAATCCTCCAGGCAGGGTGTGTGTCTCGGTGCCTGAAGGTTACTATTATAGTGTACCCATTCATCTCCCTGTTGCTTGGACGATCATGAATACTCCCTTACAGTAGTACATACTACAGAGTAGTTACAGGAGCACAGATTACTGTAGTTTTAGAACAGATGTGCATTGCAGCTCTCCTTAGCCCCTGAGGGTTGAAATCTTCGGGCATGGAAATTGTAGTCATTATCACAAGCCAATGTGGTATTCAGGAAGGAGCAAGCAAATGCTCTGTTTGATGTCAGCGCTGCGGGACTTGCCTTTTGAAGGCAGAAAGGCCAGTCACAGAGTGCTCTGTGAAAGGGCTGCGCCACATGCACCTCTCATTTTGCTCTTTTGTTGTTTCTGCTTGCCCACCTGAGCCGAGTCAGAAATCCCAGCATGCTGCAGGTTGCTTTGGTGGAAGAGAGAGGAAAGGAGAGGCATATTTGGGCCATGCCTGCTCACCACTCAGACTGTGTCCCCAGGGTGCAATGAGGGCTATTCTCTCCTGCCTGCTACTTTTCCCTTGCCTCCTCCCTCCTTTCCTTCCCCCCCATCTCAAATCCGATTTCTGTGCAAGTGGTACATGCATGTGGAGAACACATTAAAACCATCTGCGAGGCTGCTTGGCAGCTGGACAAATGCAAACATGGTCTCGAGGTGTTTATCTAGGGGTATGGAATATAAATCAGCCCGACTTATTCTGGCACCATGCAAGGCACCAGGGAGACCACATTTGGAATACGGTGTGTAATTGTGGTCACTCTATTACGGGAAGGACATTTGGTGGATTGGAAACAGGCAGGGAGGACCAACCAAAAAAATATGACCCAGCATTTTGGGACAGGAGGGGGAGAAGGGGAGGTTTGGAGGGCCAGTGCCTCTGTATGGGGGTGTTTGGTGTTGCAGATGCATTTCAAACCTGGCTGTCAGAGCACGTGTGTATGAGTGCCTGCGCATGTATATGTATAAATCTATAGGTGGGTATGTCTGTAGGAAGGGGTGTGTACTGTTGTTGACCTGTGTTGTGCAATGCAGGGGGAGCACGTGTCTGTGGGGAAAGATGCACAGTCTAGTCTACCCTTAATTGCTTTAGTGTGGACTTGGTAGTGTTGGGTTAATGGTTGGACTGGATGATCTTAACGGTCTTTTCCAACCTAAACGATTCTGTGATCCGCGTGCATTCGACGGCATTTGCACAGGTAGCTGGGGACACAGTGCTGCAGTGTCTCTCAGTGGAATTGTGCACGGTGTGTCCTGTGCCAGTGCACGCGTCTCTGAACATCTCTGTGTGGGGGGGTACTGTGTGCTGGCCAGCATGAGGGGAGGGTGAGGAGAGGGGCTGGATGGATGTAGGTTCTGCCTGTAAATACTCAGCGACTTTTGCTGGCCTGCACACCGGTGTTGAGTGGGCAAAACACCCCTTGCATTCTCAGGCCTGGAGGAACTGGACTTTGGAGGGGAAGGACGCGTGGGCCAGGGGCTGTTCCAAGTCACAATGTGTCTTTACTCACCCCAAGGCAGAATGGGAAAGTCACAAGGTTGTGATTGCTACCAGACAATTGCTGGCATGACACAGCTCCACAGAGCTCCACAGCTCCATCGCTAGCCCATTTCACATGCTGCCTCTCCGCTCACTGCACTCACAACCCAAAAGAAGGAATATCGCCTTCGACCTCCCATCCGGTAACACCCGACCTGCCCCTACTGGCCTGGCTCAGCCCAGGCAGCCTTCTGTCTTCATTCCAGTACATCTAGTCCTTCCAAACCCCTCCAGATCTCCCTCTGAGAGGGGATAGCGTTGGTCATATCAATCATTAAAATAAGCGTAGAAATAAGGTTGATCATTAGTATTGCAGTTTAGCCAACCTGTGCACTGTTTTTCACCCTTTCTCCATGTTACTTTACATATCTAACACATGGACCATTTATGCCTATCATAACTCCTGAGACCCATTCCTCCTGTGCATTGCAAGACCTATAAAGCTGCTCAGCAGACATTTCTCAATGGGATTGGAAGCCCTTGGCTCATAAACCTTTGCAGGTAGAGGCCAGCTGTTGGTATTTCCTATCTCTTGCTAGCTCTAATTCAGGCACGACTGGCAAGTAGCCATGCTGCAAGACCTTGCTAGTCATCACAGTCTGCTGACTTGAATGGTAGCTGTGGTGGATGAGTTGGGTGGGAGATGACATCTCTCTGTAGGGTTTCAGTGTTCTTTTGACCTATCCCAGAACCACAGATGCAATGAGAAAACCCAGGCTTGACCAAGACTCACTGATGGCATCTATACTAGTTAATACAGCAGACCATAGCCCATTTGCAGGCCCTTCAGGTCCAGTATGGCTCATATCCGTGAATCTGATCCCCCCCCTCATGCACATCCCAGAATAACAGTCTTGTCTGTGCTGCTATCTTGAAAGGTCTCCTGGTCCATGCTGGCTCCTGGATGGTGTCCACTGGGTCAGTGGCAGCTGTCCCAGGCCAAAACTGTGCTGGGAGCATGCTAATAAGGGACAGTTTGGTTGTTTGCAGGACTGTATTTTGGCCAACGTTCTGGCCCTGCATCGTTGAGCCACAAGGACTCAGAACAGAAACAGGAAGGCAGAAAGAGAAGATACAGGTTTATAGAGGTCTGGGGTGTTTAGGGTAAATCCTAAGTGCCCTGGATGCCTCTGTCTCCCTTAACTTCTAAGGCACCTGAGGCTACTCACAAGCTCTGAGGAGACCCTGGCAAGCTGGATGATCAGGAGATGATGCTTGAGCCTCTGGAGAGAAAACCAGGAGCAGATCCCAGGCTTCTGCAAGCCCAGAGAGAGCCTGGGCTTGGGTATAGGTCCTTTAGGGACAATGAAGCCATAAACTGAGATGCGCAACCCACACACCTTAGGTAAATACGCACGGCTTCTCAACTAAAAATAACCCCTTTCCCTAGCAAATAGGTTTATTTATTAAAAAAACAAGCCATTTTGAGGCAAGCTGCAACACCTAGGACTCTGAGAAAGGATTGCCGATGGCCTTTGCTAATAACAGGTTTGTGTAAAAATCTCTCTTCCCCCACAAAATGTCCCATCTCCTTTTCCAAACCAGGGAAAGACAGGCTTTTAATTCATGGGGTAAAAAAAAAAAAAAAAAAAAAATCAGGTCTGATGGCTTATGGCTGGGAATTTCACTTCATCCCCTTCCAGGTTTAACTTTGGGGTGGCATCAGGCTGCCCACCATGGCTGAAATGTAATATTTGTGTACGTAGGAGAGAAATTTTAAGGTTTCCTGTTCTTTCTGAAAGGCTTTCATCTAGAGACTAAATTTAAAGAAAAAAGGGGGAGAAAAAAAAAAGAGAGAAAAGAAGAAAGGAAGCCAAATGCTGGTGGGGACAGGTTTCTGGTTTTTCTTTTTTGTTTTAATATTTTGGGTCTCTGTCCCTCAGTGCCTTAGCCTGAAGTGGCAGATGATGCATGTATCTTGCGACAGGCCTGTGTGGAAGCACACCGGGCTGGCTCAGCCCTGTCTCCCCATGGGACAGGTCCATGTGGGGCTGTGCCCATGTCACCCCATGCATCAGAGTCCATGGCAGGTCCTCAGGCTCCGAGATACGCCTGGGAGGTGGCCAGGGGACAGGTGACACTGTCAGGAGGACAGGAGGAGGCTCACCCTCCACTAGCTAGCATAAAAGTTAACATTTTTAAAGGGGAGAAAAAGGGAATTTGGAGTTTCTACACATAAGCAGTGGTTCATTATTGCTGAAGAAAGTTTAGAATTTTATCGATTTTTTACCTTTTCGTTTGCTAGGACTTTCCTTTGCACTATCAACCCTGCTAGCAATCACACATGTAACAGCCACATGTTCCCATTCTCCAGAAATGCTTGGCAAGTCTATTGTTCACCCTGATGCTCTTTAGTCCCTAATTCAACTCTTGAGTTGCGGCTTAGACACATATCCAATTAAATTGCATCTGGTTTATTTCAACTGAACAAGATATTGCTGACCCATGGTAGCAGATAACATATTTGAATACTCCACTTGACAGCTAATTGCCTGATCTTTCGGGGCACGGGACAGGAATCAGATGAAAGTTAAAACCAAGACAGACAGTGAACATCCCTTCCAGCCTCTGGAAGTCTCCTTCCAATGAACATCTCCTTCCAGTCTCTACAAGATGGGTGGACACCATTAACTCTCCATACTAGCATCAACTCTTTCCTTTTTCCACGGCATGCAGTTCAAGTTTTAGGCCTACTATACTGGTTTTTATGTCCATTTTTAGCAGCCGGAGCTACCTTAAAATCAGCCCTTTGGCACAAAGATGAAGCCAGTGTCGGCCAGGCTTGTGAGGGTGCGGGTTGGTTGGGAGAGCAATGTAACCCCTCACCAGCCACTTTGATAGGAGATGCTCTGGAAACTGCTGACTTCTGGCACCGCGCCGTGAGGCACGTGGCCCTTGCTAACAATCATGCAGGCTGAAGACAAGAAAACTGCAGACTTAATAAATCTGAGACAGAAAAAACCAGCAAAGGGGAAAGGACAATGCTGAGTGGAACAGATGGGAGACCAAGGTCTTCCTGCTTCCAGGGGATGGTGAAGCATGATTCAAGGTACTTATCTCTTCTGGGCTGGCTGTTTCCCAGGGAAGAGCTCAGGACAGGATCACATTTTCCACTCAAAGAGCCAGCTCTGGTGTGTGTCTCCATACCAAATCCAGGTCTGTGATGGAAGAACGATGCACAGAAACCTGCTCCTCAGAATCTCATTTCCCCTCTTGGGGGCAAGCAGTGGTGCTGGACTTACAGGTCCCTCCCATAGCATGTCATCTTCACTTGGGTTAAGCCATGTAGCCATTTCTAGCCTGCGATTGCCAAGTAAATGCATCAGGAGTGGGTAGCTGCAAGGTGAGAGAGGTAACAGCAGATACCAGCCCAAAATCAAGGTTTGGTGCTCATCCAGGCTGCCTCTCATCACTTAAGACCCATGGACATCCCTGAAATTTGGATTTTTCCCTTTTTAAAATGTTGGTTGAATGCATATTAGAAGGGAAAAAAAAGTAAGTTGCAGTGCTGAACTGTGGGAGAAATCAATGAATCTGCGATAAATAAATGCCCTCCCTAAACTGAATGGAAATCTGACAGTTTATACCAGGAAAAGAACTGGCCCATGAAATGCACTCAGCAATGAGACGGGCAAAAGAGGAGGAGAACCCTGGTACCCATTGCACTGCAGGAAATTTTAAGTGTGTTTTCCTCTTTTCAAAACAAAGCCGGAGGCTTTACAGCGAGAGCAATGATGAGAGTTTTGAGTTTCAGTCAAGTGGGATATGTCCAAAGATTTTCATCAGTTTCTGCCCACCTGGATTTGAATCTTTGTAGCCTCACCTTGAATTCCAGGACAAAAGGAAATGTGGTTTGTGGTTTGTGCCCTGGCTGAAGAGTAAGGAGATGAGAATCCAAGTCTTGGCTCTGCCACAGACTCTCCTTTGAGATCGGAGGCGAGGCGTTGAATATCCCTCTGCATCAGCTCCCAAGAATGAGGACAGCAGCCCTACCAAACTTTCATGCCAGCTTACATGATTATTTCTACCTAATAAATAAATAAATACATAAATAAATAAAATCAAGTTGTCCCAAATTCCCTCACTGCTTCCAAAAGCACAGATCGTTGACTATTATGGAGTGGAGTAAATCACAACACCGGGCTGCAATCACACCCAGGCAGAGGCAGGATCCAAGCAGCCCACTTCCAGGTGGTATCTGGCAACTTCTGATGAACAGGGACAGGCATGGGTCAAGGGTGATCGCAGGACAGGATCTGACAGCACTAAGTGGATGCAGCCACCCCTTGATGTGAAGTGGGGCCACATGGGAGTGATGAGAGAAGGCAATGGGGGATAAATCAGCTTCGGTTTTTCAAAACCTCAGATGTTCAGTAGGTAATGTTCAATGTGGCACTGCTTACACCAACACCTTTCTTTCCTGGCACTGCTCCTTTCCCTGTGATGGCTCTCCTGTTTATGTGGCTGCATGATGAACCAGATCAGGAAGCTGATTCAGCTGAAAAGCAAACCTCCAAAAAGGCTCTTTCTCAGGTCAATCAGTTGCGCCATTAGCCCTACCCATACTTGCATGCTAAAGGGAATCTGAAATAGCAAATGAAGTCATGCTTTTTGGTGATAAGAAAACCGTCCTCTGTGTACACACAGAGGTCCTTAGCACCTCTGTCACCATAACTGAGCTCTGCTCGGCCCTTGTTAGCCAAGCTGTCTTATCAAGGATATAGGCTTATGCTGAAGTCACTCCTTCCCTTTGCCATAGAGATTCCCTGTAGGACCAGTTCAAGACATGACATGCAGTTAGGAGTCCATGGGACTGCATCTTCTCCTTGTCTGAGAGAAGACTTATTGCTGCTGCCTCCTCACACCTTCCATCTAGCTGCCTCTGAGCTGGCAGAAAAACCAGTGCTTCATTCAGTCCGGTTCAAATCCAGGTATGAACTCAAAGTGTTGATGAGAGCAAGTTTGCAGGAACAGGTCCTCAGAAGGCTCCTTGGAGAAGCAGAGGCTTTCTGCAGAAGTGCACCCCCCTATTTCTCATGGCTTAGAGAGCCACGAGAGGGAAATATCCCCGCATGCCCATAGCAATGGATGCATCTCTGCAAATTCCTCTTCTGACTCCATCCACAAGCTATCACATTGAACGCTGAGGGTTGCAGGACAAAACCGCAGAGCCGAGATGTGAAAGTGAGACCTCAGGCTGCACAGTGGTCTTCCCTTGTTGCAGAGCTTGTGTAAGTATTTAGTGCAAAGCAGCTCTAAACCAACCATGGGGTCAAAGGCCCCTTTTCCTATGACCTCTGTGGTTAAGAGTTTCTACTCGCAAGTACAAAGCCACTCCTTGTTGACTTGGACCAGGGATTTTAAGCGGGAACATTTTCCTTTCCCAAACACCCTACACCACTGGGCTGTCTGCAGGGCTGTCCCACAGTTAGTGGCTCCATGATGAAGGCTGCTACAATGGTCCCAGAAGGACACTGGCTCTACCAGCAGATCATGAGGTTGGGCAGCTGAGATCCAGCTCTCGCACCAGGGCTTTTTGGTACTTTCAAACATAGTGAAGCAGAACCAATGGAAGAGATTTCAATCTCCTTTTTCACCTTTGACATGCTAGGCAGTAAAGCATTGTTTCTGGGATGTAATAACATAGATTTAGAGTCCTTCATGCAGAGCTGACTGTGAATCTTTTCCCTCACCACAAACAGCTATGTAAGAAAGGCTGAAGAAGTCTCATCCTTTCATCACTGTATGATGTGCTTTCCTTATGATGTCCCCAAAACTGCTGCCTCATTGTGGGCTTGTCCTTTCTCCTTCTTTGGAATGACAAACTAAGCACAGATTTGAACATGCAAGATAAGTGGAAAAAAATATGGAAAAAAAAAAAAAAACCCCGAGAGACAAAATGTGCAAAGCTCCTCTTCTTTCCCAATGTAAAAGATGGATGAGTTACCCAGACCTCCCCTTCTCTCCTTGTCCAGCTCTGTACCTGCTGCATTGTAGTTAGGCCCTCACCAATCTTTAATAACTGAGCCTTGAAGTCTACAGGGAAGAAACAATCCCTCCCAAAGAGCCTCAATGCTCTTAGCTTGTGATCCTAAATCCCCTGGGCAGGACTAATCATAGAAATGTTTGTTGGAAGGGACCCTCTGAACATCTCTTGTCCAACCTTCAGCCTTCAAAACCAGCATGAGGTCAGGTCAGTCATGGCTTTGTCTAGCCAGCTCTTGAAAACCTCCAAAGATTCCCACCACATGTTCAGGTAAGCTATCTTAGTGCTAGGCTACCCTCCTAGGGATCACACCATCATCATCAGTAACCACATCATACTGCAGTGTAAGTGTTAAGTGGTCCATCTAAATCAGAAATCCTAGGTTTAATCTGTGATCAACATCTGGAGACAGGTGGGAGACAGATGCCACCCCAAAAGATTCTCTTGTCTGTCCACCAACTCTGGAAGGAGATCAGATGTTCAAGGTCATCAGTAATCCACCTCTGCTGCACACAACTACCATCAACACTGTGACAACTTTGGCTCAGATTCATAATGGCCCCAATGACCACGACTTTTGCTTTATGGGTGACTTCTTCAGCTGAAGTTTACTGTGCCACTGTCACATCAGGTGAAACCGTATTCCCTCACCCCCTTTTGCAAGGCAGATCATTTGACCTTGAAGTCCTCCAGGATGCCATGGAGTAGCTCTGCTTTATTACGGACAGAGAGGGCAGATTGTGCAAACTTTCCAGGGTCTCATGTATGATTCTTATGGCCATTTATCGACCACATAGGGACAGCTTCTCCCATTTAGAAGACTTCCAGAAACTAAATGTAACACAGGTAGACTGAACCAGGAGTCTATGCTGCCTGCTGCATTGCATACCTTGAACCTGGGCTGATTTGTTTCTTTTTGTGGCCACTTTCATTGTCAGTGGGTTTTTTTTTTGTTTTGTTTTGTTTTCCTGTTTGTTTTTATTTTTATATTTTAAAGGGTCTAGACTGTGCCTGTTCCCTTTTGCCCTTTGAATACCAGCCAGATCAATAAATCATTTCAGGCCGAGGGCTGCACTGCTCCCTGTGAGCTGCAAACATACTTCTCAGCAGGGCTTGCCCCACCTCTAATATAAAATAAATCTGTTCTACACTGGCAGAAGCAGCCTTTGGAGTGGGACCTATTCATCACACTGCTGAAAAGAATAATAAAATCCAGGGGCAAGGGTTGAGTCTCCAGCCTTGCTTTCAGGAGGTACTGGGAGCTGTCAAGACAGGAAGGAGCACGGCTGGCTGCTGCGGGGAAGATCTTGCAAAGAGACAAGGTCCTTTGTGCATCTGATGTGGGGACGTCAGTCTGCACTGCCAGCAGGTAGACTCGGTATAGATATAGTGGCACATCAACACCATGGGCCGCCATTATTATAAAACAGAGGGTCAAATGGACTTGGGCACAGCTCTCTGCCTGCCTGCAGAGTCACTTGTTTTCCTTCCAGGAAAGGCGAGGTCTTGCAGAGCCAAAATACAAATGCATCGTGAGGGACAACTCTGCCTACACCCCTAAAAATCCAAAGACAAGACAGATAGGGGACCTCACAGGGTAGTGACACAACCCAAGTCCTCCATGGCAGTTAGAAGAGTCCTCCTGCCACCCAAGTGGGTGCTCCTCAGAAATACTCTGATATCACAGGAGACTGCCTGAAGGCTTGGGGTGGCCAGCCAGGGTTTATATTGCTCCAAGTCACAACCACTATTTCCCCCATAAATATTGTCTGCAGGTGGGGGCTGGTGCATCTTAATTGTGAACACCATGTTGTCCTTCCCAGGCTTTTTCTTTTGGGTCTCTAGTGAGGGAAGAGGCAATGGGATGAGGTCCTCCAGCTGGCTGAGAAGGGCACAGACCCATATGTTCTTGGGTGATTAGCACAAATAGAATCCAGGCCCTGGGTTCCATATCATCAAAGGAGGAAAGGACTGTACTAACCACTTTTCACCCTGGACTCTGAAGCCTTTGTGCAAAAACTAAGCTTCTGAGCCGTAGCAAAGAAATTAATTGCATTAAAGCTAACACAGTGCAGATTACAGCCTTTTGTTCTGTTACCCCTCACTCCACAAGAGGATCTAAACCTGTCCACCTCCTTCAACTCCTGCAGCACGAAGGAGCAGACACACTGCAGACTGGAGATTGAGTTAGCCTCTTCACAAATACCCCATAACATTATCATTTCACGTGTCCAAGGGCATCTGTAGTCTAAAAATCTGTGGATGGCAGCTCTTCTGCAAAGTGGGAAGATCATTTACAAATTGAAAAATCTTCTGTCTGCAACCATTGATTCTTTAGACAACCTCAGAGATGGTCTGGCAGCTCGCTACCTTTGTGAAGAGCTAGAGTGAATTTCTGGGGTGTTACAGAGGCGCTGCCGCTGGAGGGTCTTTCACAACATCTTAAGAAAATATTTCTTGGTTAAGGGTAAATCAGAGTTCATTCTGCCTTTGGATTAGTGGACCTCTTGCAGATTAATTTGATCTAACTACCTATTGTTAATGATTGCCTTAAGTCTTTAAAACCTTGAATATACTGCTCTGAGTATCGTCATCAAGATGATTCCTCCTCTTGGCTGTACTATTTGGGATTGGACGGAGTTTTGCTATAGAGGGTGGAGCAGCGAGCCTAGGTTTTATTGCCCAAGCAGCTCAGAATAGCTTTTTCCAAAGCCAGGACTTGGGTCCATGAGATGTCTAAATGACAACGTATTAGATTTCTTCCTGTTCCAGTCAATGGCAGAGCTAATGCTGGCCTCAGTCGTAGAACCAGTTCTCAAAATAGGACTAAGGGCATGTTTGCAAAGCCCTGTGATTTGATTCCTTTGCTCTACCAAACTGACCATGGTAAAGAGCCCGAAGTCCACTTGTCAGCCATGCACATCTCCCCAGCCCTACCAACACTGCTGTTGACAATTAAGGAGAGGGATCAATACTAAATGCTGACAGTCTCATGGAGAAGAGTTAGAAAATAGGGTGTGAGAGCAAGACCAGCTGGTTGATATCACCAGATCCCAAGGTAGGCAGGTGGTCTATAGTACAACAGAAGGAAATGCCTTTGCACATATGTTTTTTAATGAGGTGTTAATTGGGCATTGGGTGAACAGGACAAAGAAGCAACAGAGGATGTGGCTTGAGGTTTTGGCTGATGTAAAGCCGGAGGCCTGGAATAAAATGAAAGCTAGGCTTTTATGGCCCCTTGCTGTCATTTACAGCAGGAGAGGGACACCAGGTGGGCAGGCTACTCTGCTCTAAAATCACAGCTGGCTCTGGGGACCTTTCCCTCTGCTGGTGAGGTCTCCAGGTACTGCCACAGTGCTGGCTGTGGGAAGAGAGATCTCTAAGATGCAACAGTGAAGGTGGGAAGCATTCTGGCTTCTCCCCTTCTCTCAGGCATGAGAGGGAGATGGGACAGGATGCCCACCCAGGACTAGCTGGGTGGGTGCAGGGTGCCTCAGCATACAGCCCCAGTGCCAATAATTAACACATGTGAAACTGATGAAAGAAACCAACGGGGGATGATGACTTTGCTACCCACATGAGAGAGCTTTCTCCCTTCCTTCTCCCTCCAGCCCTACATCTGGTAGTGATTTTGCAGCCCAAAATAGAAAGGAATTGGAAGACAGAGGCTTAGCTGAGCTTGGGCCCATTTGAGGAGAATACAGAGAGTATGTCAGAGGGAAACAGAGAAGGGGTGTTGGACGGATGCTTTGTTTCCCATACCACTGGTGCCTTGCTGCAAAGGATCTTGGGAGAACTGATGGTTGATGCTATCTCCCATGCTTTGCCTGGTGATGCTGCCTCCAGTGTATTGCCTGGGCTTTGGGTGTAAGGGCTGTAAGCCCATGACCATGACTCTTGCATCCTCCTGACCCCTTGGCATCTGGATTTCTGGAGCAGGAGAAAGAGGCTGTGACAACTTTGCTTTCCAACACCTTATGCTGAAAGATCTTGCCAATAGTCTAACCTGAAAAACCAATATGTTGGGCTTTCTTCAGCTGCCTCCCTCACATGCTCTGAGCTCTGCATATGGGGCTGAGGGGAAGGGCTGGGGTTGAGCAGAGAGGGGCCCAGCCCCAGCCATGCAGTCTGGGTTGCTGTGGGAACACTCACCATGCACCTTGGGCACCTTGGCTTTCAGGTGTCGTTCACACTTAGCCTTGGCTTTTAGCAGTAGGAAGATCTGCTCCTCTTTGGTGATGACATCATCAGCATCCACCTGCAGCGATGGGGAGAAATGAGGTTAAACCTCAGCATGTGAAGAGCAGCAGGACACAAACTTCCTAGATAAGGCAGGCGATCTGAATGCAAAAATCTCTTTTGCATCAGCAGTTTCCTCCACCAGCCTTGCTCTGTGTAGCTCAGTTTGCTCAGCAATTAGTGTCCCAAGCAACACCTCTTACAAGATGCCACATGGAATCACCTGTGTACATGGCAAAGGAAGCGCACACTGCAGTTACTCACATCATACACATGCACACACAGGAAGGCAGCAATTTCTGGGGTGGCACGCTCCAGCTTGCAGGGATGAGGCTACTATCCAAGAGGAAAAATAATCCTAGTAAATAATATTGTACCAATGACTCCTCTTAAGAATTGCAACCTGCCATCATCAATGCAGTGCTATTTCCACCCCTGCACGCGGGCCTTCAGCCACATGGCATCGGGCTCTATAAACATCCTACCTAAATCCAAGAACATGTGCAGAGGGGGCTGCCTTCGGCAGGCTGCCCCTCAAAGACTGAAGGCTCAGGGAAAAGAGTCTGTGAGTATCATCCTGGGAAGATTAGATTTCTCCTCCTGGAAGGTCTCCAGAGGTCAAGGGACAAGAAGAGAGGGGATAGGGAGGGTGCTTTACCCAGAGCCTGTTTTACCCTCCTCTGTCTGCTGCTTGCTGATACATGGTGATACTCAGCCCTCAAAGGCACTTGCTGGTCATAAAAAAAAAAAAAAAAAATCTTGCTTCATGAAGCTGGCACGTTCCTGTCAGGCATAGCTGGCCTTGAGAAGCTGGGGGTACAACCGTGGGGCAGGCTTGTTCTATGAATGATTTGGTTGTTATAACATATAGAGCTGATCTAACGCAGTACGGCTGCTTTAATTTTCTGCTGTGCCTCTTGGGTACTTAGCTTGTGGGTCCTACTCAGACCTCCAGGACCAGTCCCACTGCCAGATAAAGTCTGAGATTAGGAAGAACTTTCTCCCAGGTCCGTTTGGCAGGAATGGATGGAAATTTCACTGTACCCATCCCAGCTACACTGGGATGATACTGCCTTTGTTCTTTCCTGCTTTTTTCCCCTAGCAGTATACCTTCTCCTACATTCGTTTTCTGCCCTAGATTTGAATGGGTGACGCAGATTGCACCCTGTCGGTGCTTTGTGATGTGCAGCATAGAAGGGGCTGAGGAAAGTTGTGGACTACGTCCATCTAACTGGCAAGCCTCCCATGCAGGCTCTGACCTGCAGGATCTGACCACCCTCGTGAAACCTTTGAGGTTTGGGTCCATCCTTGGTAGTCTGTCAGTCATGGCAGAAAAGTTTGGGAGGTCAGGACTGGGAGGGATCCTCATCCACAAGATCACCCCAAAGCTGGTTCAAAGCACAGAAGAGCCACATGTAATACCTTACAGGGCTCCTGAATTAAGAATGTTGGTAAGGCACTGGCCTGAGAGAATTAAGTGATAGAATCAGAGTCATCGAATCGTTTAGGCTGGAAAAGACCTTCAAGATCATCCAGTCCAACCATTAACCTCACACTGCCAAGGCCACCACTAAACCAATTAAGGGGAGAGTAATAATTTCATGTTTCCTGGCTTGGGGGATGGATTAGTTTTGAATGAAAGTAAAAACTAGGAATCATTAAGGTTGGAAAGGCCCTCTAAGATCATCAGTCCAACCATCAACCTAATACCCCCATGCCCACTAAACCATGGCCCAAAGTGCCACCTCTGCCCATTTTTTTGAACCCCTCCAGGGATGGGGACTCCCCCACCTCTCTAGGCAGCCTGTTCCAATGCTTGACCAGTGTCTGTGAAGAAATTTTTCCTAATATCCAATCTAAACCTCCCCTGATGCAGCTTGAGGCCATTTCCTCTCATGCTATCGCTGGTTACTTGGGAGAAGAGACCAACACCCACCTCACTACAACCCACTGTCAGGTAGTTGTAGGGAACAATAAGGTCTCCCCATGTTAAGTGATGTAGTAAGTTGGGATAAATCACTGCTCTCCTCATTGTCTGTTTCCCTAATATTTGCCTATCTTAATTAATCAGTCTACAAATGCAATGAGAGCAGATGTTGCCTCTCTGGATTTGTACAGAACTTTGCACTCACTTGTAAAAGCATAATGTAAGCAAGAAGGGCTGCAGTACTGTTTTATGCAAAGCAACATCCTTCTTTATTTCTTATATTGACTGTGCTGGTGAGACGGGCCACCGTAAATCTGTCATGCAAAACCTAGGGTAGTGCTCCACATCCCGATGGATGGAGCAGACCTAAACCTCAATGCATAGTACAGGCAGACAAAGGAAAGAATACAAAACCTTGTGAAGCCAGTAGCGATCTGCAGAGAAGGAAACCTGTTGATGAGTTGTAGAGCCTGCCCGTGGAGGTGGCTGCTCATTTCAGTCCCTCTGAAGCACAGACTGAAGGGAGGTTATGACAATTTGTTGTACTCCCCAAAACCACTGCTATTCAGAATTGAGGTTCCTTCAGTCATTTTAAGTTAATTCATTTTGGAAAGCAAGTAAGATAAACCAGCTGAAGGCCAATCAGTTCTCCAGCAAGACTTACTACAAATTACATAATGAGGGTTAATGAAATCCAGCTTAGAAGTAAACTCAGATTCAATTTCCCAGTGTGCTCCTATGGAGACGAACAGTGGATGTTTGAGCAGCTGGCGTGGTAATGGACACGCAGATGGATAGCTAGATCTGATAAGGGGATTCTGAGTGAAACAGAAGTTAGTTTTTCATGTCCTTGGAAAAAATCCATGCTAAAAATCCTTCAGAAGTGGGAGTTGGTTTCAAAACCGCATTAACGTTAATGCAAAACAAAGCTGTCCCTTTCCAGATGTTTGGCCTGTCCACATTTAAGGCAACATCCCACATTTCAGCTCTTTCATTAGAAACATAAAACCTCTGGGTCACATCCTGCTGTCTTTTATATCTGCACAAACCCTGAGTGATTCCATCAAAGCTGGAGGAGTTAGGCTGGATTTATAGAGGCCAAAGTAGAATCTGACCTCAGGCATTTCAGATGATTCATCCCTTGCACACTTAGTCCTTGGGCTCCTTTGGCCATGCTCTGAGTAGGGCAGCTCCCAGCGGAGCGATGTATGGTCTCCAGGCCAGGCACAGAAAATAAATTTTACTTCCCAGAAAGGGAGATAAGTCACCGAGTGCTGTGCCCAGAGCTAGGCAGAATGGCTGGGGCAGAGCTCTGAACTCAACCCAGATTTTCAGCTTTCCTGAGCCCTGGTTACAGGTTTTGAATTTCCAAAACCTGCCAGACCCTTTAAAAAACAAAAAAACCCAAACCACAAAACAACAACTCCCCATTCTCTGCCCTCCTCCAAAACTGGATTAAATGCCAAGAGATATGTTTAGGACATGTCTTTCTGTGTTTCTCCTTGGTCAAGGAGGCTGAAATGTATGTAAACACATATATGAATAAGAATAGAGATTTTCATTAAATCCTGCGAATGACTTGAAGGAGACACCTATTCCCAAGAGACTTGTAGGAAAACTGCGCAGTCTGGCAATGCTGCTCCTTTGCTGCTGAATCGGTCACATTAAGCACCTAAGTAAAATTGGGCTGATAGCTGGTGGTTCTGAACTTGCCATCTCCTCCTGTTCCAACCTCGCTTTCCATCCCTTGCCTCCATCCCTTGTCAAACTCCTTGCTGAGACATTTCAACGTGTCAGACAGGCTGAACGCTCTCCAGGGACAGAGGGTTGAGTGGATCAGACACCGAAATGGCTCAGCCTTGGGTTCAAGGGGCAGTAGGTAGGATGGGCAGACACCCAAACCATAAAGCAGCTTTGGACCTGTCAGCTGCTAGAGCATTTTTAACTGTTCAATACCACTGTTTCCTGTGCATCTGATTTTCTTGCTCTGGATCTTAAGAAAATGCTGCCTTACTCATCTTTCCATCCTGGCTGTCAAAGGTTAAACAAAATCCACAGGAACATTTTCTTTGCAACAGATGTACTCATGATATTAGACATATTTGGATCTGGCTTGGCAAAGCTTTCTCTTTGACAAACAATCTCAACACCTGATCCAAAAATACTGTGGGACGGCCTTGCTAAAATCATTAGCAGTTACGTATGCCAACTTTTGGAATCTGAATATCCCCAGGCAGCAAAATAAGTGGCTTAATTTTCAGAAGTGCAGGAGTTTGAAACAGGTGGGAGCTACTGCTGGTGAAGCAGCCACTGCTTTGGAGTGGATTTGGATCCCTTGGGTTGGGAGAGGGACAGGGCTGGAGATACTGGTATGAGAGGTGTCTGTAAGATGCTGGCTGGGACAGGGAAAGGGGGCTAATTAGTCACAATTTGGCAGAATTTGAGACCTGGGAGACACAAAATGAAGAGAACAAGGGCTAAGAGAAACAGGACAATGCATGTAAGCAAATCACATGAGTGGATTCAAAATAGGATTAGACAAATTAATAAAGGACAAATCCATCGGTAGCTGTTAAACACTGTAGCCTAGATGCAGATTTCTGATGTGGGAAGGTCTTAAACTGCTGATCACCAGAAGCTGTAAGGTGACAACCATAAGAGCTGTTTCTTTCTCTAAACATCCTAAACTGGCAGCTCCCGGGGATGGTCTGTTAGGACAGAAGACTGACTGAATAAGACTATTTTCATATATACCTATAGGCCCTCTATTTTTCTAAGGCCACGGAAATCTTGTGCCCTGCTGATCGTCCAGGAACATGCATGTCCATTCAGGGTATGTTCCAGTTTAACACAATCTACTCTGTGTATTCTCTGCACCTTCTGTTCAGGACCATGAAATAGTAGGTAAGAGATGCTACAAGCACTTCATCGAAGTGAACACTGCAGCCACAACTCACCAAGATTTGCATATTCAACATTTCACTCATCTTTTACCAAGAACCTCTACTATGAGCCCACCCATTTGCAGCCCAACACCTCTCATTAACCAACAGAGAGGAACAAACCTCATGTGTGCTTGCCAACATAACACCTGCCTTGCTGGCCAACTGCAGACATGCAGAATGACATTTACCAATCTAAGGTATCTACCCAGAGTTCCCCTTATAGTCACTGAGAAGTTCCATACACAGATCAGCTGAAATTCATTCCATCCTCAAACCACCACCTAAAATAAATCAGATCAGCTGTGGGGATTTTTTTTTTGCTTTTTTTTTTTTTCCTTTGGACAGCTGGTGACTGCAGTAATTGGTCACGTTAGCAGGACTGAGAAGATCTGTGGCGTTTAGGAGCAGAGCTTTTGCTGGCATGAGCTCTGGGGGCAAGAGAAGCATCTGAGGGAAGTCAGAAATAGTGTCACAGACAGGTACATCTCCCAAACCGAGCTATTTGGAAGTAGGAGTTCATCATGCCCCCGCAGAAGTTAATCACTCTAAAAGAGCTGACAGCAAATCCCTTTTCGTGAGTCCTCCCTAACTTTCTTCAGCATAAATTCCTGCACTGAGCATACTTGGCATCAAATTTACACAAGCTCAAGGGGTGCAGGCAGCCTGGGCACTACACAGGTAGGTGCAGGACAGCTTTGCCCTTCACGCCTGCTGTTAGAGACTAGGTGCAGCTGGAAGGGACGGGGGCTCCTCCCTGCCCTCCCCAGTTTTGCAATCAAAACCCCTCTGCTACTCTTTCGCAATGTTTATCACCTCTCGGCTTCCCAGCACTGTTTTTGCCAGAAAAAAAAAAAGAAAAGGTCCTTGGGGGGAAAGATCTAAGAATGTTTGGGTTTGGTTTTTTTTTTTTTTTCCCCTCCCCCTTGTTTCAGAGAAAGCAGAAATGCAGAGCAGGAGGCAGGCCAAGCAGGGAAGGGTGAAATGACAATGCTATCCAGAGGCTGTTAAATTGGTTTTGGTTCAGGTTTTTTTTCCCCCCCTCTCCCTTGCCCCCAGAGGAGGCCATGGGGTAATTATGATAATGTTTTCTGGTATTTCCATTTCATTGGCTGATCTCCCAGCCACTAAAGTAAACCCCAAATCTCAACGGGGAAGTCATATTCATCCTTGTTTATGGGACTCATTTTCAGAAATAACACTATCCTTTTTGTGAAACTTCCCTGGCAGCAGCTCAAAAAATAGCTGAAGGCAAACAGATTCCTTGGTCAGGGTTGAGAGCATCACAGCCGCTCAATGGGCCCAAGGCAAGGGACTGCTGGTGATCACCATCTTGGACAGCAGTAGCCCAGGTAATCGCTGGTGGGAAGCAGAAAGGGGGTGCAGGCAGGAGCGGGCTCAGGAGAAAGAAGGGAAAAATGAAAATGCTTCCAGTGCTGGTGAAATAGAGGGAAAAGGGAGGTGGGCCCCAAGGGTGTGGGATCAAGGTGGGACATCGGTGGTGCTGGATGTGCAGGTCGCAGCCCAAACCATCCCTGCTGATGTTGGTGATCACCTCTGGAAGGGTGACCATAGTGCTGTCTTGTTGTGAGAAGTGAACCTGATGGACTGGGGTGGGGTGGGGTAGGGACACAGAGACCAACAGTCAGCTTTGGGGAGCGCAATAAAACTTTCCAAAGGTTTTCCTTTAATAGCGCCTTAGGTGAGTCGGGTGACGGCTCTAACTGAAACACCAAACCAAGCAATATAAGGTCATAAGCCAAGTCCTTTTTCTGCAACAGAGACTGCAACTGAGCTGAGGGCATGGGCGGGAAGGAAATGAAATTAGAGTTTCATTCCAGGCTTGCTAATGGAGCAACCCCTCTCTTAAACTCTGTAAGGGTCAAGATAGCTGTTAGAATTAGGAAATTAATCTAACCAAGTTTAATCTAACATCAGACCTGCAGCTGCCGCAGGTAAGCACACCTCTACTGATATCAGAGCATCAGGCTGGGCTGAAGACAATGCGGTATTGATGCCAGGCATGCAGACAAGGGTGGCACAACTAAATAATGCCACGGAGCAGGGATTCAGCTGCCTTTGGCAGGAGCTGATGTAGCCTTCACCATGGGCTGAGCCAAAACTGGGTCAGCCAGGAGCTCGTGGTGATGGGGAATTGCTCAGAAGCAGGAAAAGGTGGCAGGGTGGAGGTGGTTGGGAACACAAGACGTTGCATGAGGTTGGTCAGTAGTGGGGTCACAACATGGGATGGTGTAGAATTGAGATCCTGACCCTTGTTTTTTATAAATGGAAT
Organism: Pelecanus crispus; assembly: GCF_030463565.1. NCBI lineage: Eukaryota > Metazoa > Chordata > Aves > Pelecaniformes > Pelecanidae > Pelecanus > Pelecanus crispus. The sequence goes on from NC_134644.1 coordinate 1,953,512, forward strand.
TGCCTTCCTTTAGATGAGAGAGGATGGTTTCTCTCCATTGTTTTGTGGTTGGGTTTAGATATCTAGTTCGTCTTCTCTGTTTTCCTGCACTTCTGCAAGCACTTGTACAAGCCCTGCATCTCTTGGCCACTGCGCCCTGCTGGCTTACTGAGGTCCAGATGAACCCTGGCAGGTAGGGAGGGACCAGGGATTTGTATGTGCTGTCTTGGACAAAATGTACCCTGTGCACTCTCTTACTGGGTCTGCTGCCAGTCCTATAGCAAAGCAGGATCTGCCAGGCTGCAACTCAACTGGTGATTAACCGTGCCTTGTGTCTGGCTGTATTTCACAGAAGAAATACAGGTATGCTTGTGATTTGCTGGATTTACATGCTGGCTTTTGCAGTCACTCAGGGAACGTGCTCCCTGGCAAGCGAAACTCCTTGTTGGGTTCAGGAGGAGATCGTGACCCCACCACTTGACTCTGGAACCTGGCACTTCAGGCAAAATACATCCCTCACCCCCAAAAAGCAGCTCCAGACTTGTGCTTGGACTGTGAGGGTCTGGCACTTCATATTTCAGTGACAGCTTACAGCATCTTTCTCATGGAGAGACAGAGCAGAGTAAATACAGATAAACAGTGTTTATTCTTTTCTAATTTGGGCAATGCTGGATTTGCCCACTGCCCAAATAATCTAGTTCCCTTTCTTAATTTCCTGCTACCTCTGTGCTGCTTACACTCTGCCTGCCTGCATGCTATCAGTGCCTTGGCATAAAAACCATACAAAACCACCCCCAACAAAAAAATCCATTGGGGGCAATTTGTTGCAAAGAGGAACTAATGGGGGGGGAGGAGGGGGAGAGCAGGGAATAGTACTTGTTCTGCCCCGAGGGATTTAATTTAACTGAATGGGCATTATTTCCAACATTAGGGGGAAAAAAAAATATGATTTGAAACCTGTTTTCTTTCAGGTTAATGCTGGAAAGATTTAAAAATAAATACAGCCAAAGTGCCAGTTGGCCCAGCCCTCAGTAGCTACAGCAGTGAAAGCAGCAGAGGCACGACCCACTGCCAGCAGCTAATCGCAAAAGCTATGGAGCTGTGGTTTGCTCAGGACACCGGAGTGGCAAGGAGGATGGGGGGAGGAAGGTCATTTCCTAGCAGGAGACCCTGGGCTCATGGACAGGCCGGCTCCAGGCACAAGAAAGCAGATTTGAAGCCCCCTCTGCTGCTGGGTCTGCAGCTCGTGTGGGCTGCTGCAGCAGGACTGATGCCTCTTTGCCTCGGTCAGCTGCAGATGTTTTGCTCAGTGCAGTCAAATGCGGGGGGGTTACGACAGCAGCAAAGCAGAAGTCTCCTGGGGGTTAAGCATCAGATTTACTGAAAGATTTTACTGAAAGAGTGGCCAAGCATTGGAACAGGCTGCCCAGGGAGGTGGTGGAGTCCCCATCCCTGGGAGCATTCAAAAAACGGGCAGAGGTGGCACTTTGGGCCATGGTTTAGTGGGCATGGGGGTGTTGGGGTGATGGTTGGACTGATGATCTTAGAGATCCTTTCCAACCTTAGTGATTCTATTCTAGTTTTTATTTTCATTAAAAAATAATCCATCCCCCAAGCCAGGAAACATGAAATTAATTATTACTCTGCTCTTAATTGGTTTTGTGGTGGACTTGGTAGTGTTAAGTTAACGGTTGGACTTGACGATCTTAAAGGTCTTTTCCAACCTAAACGATTCGATGATTCTATGATTTACCCACCTGCCGTGGGACCAGATGTGAGCCTAGCAAGAGCTCCTGTTCTTATTCCTGAGCTCTGCTGTGCCCCATGATGGACAAGCACCCATCTCTCTCTCCCCCTGCCAAATATCACCCACAGCGATGTTGCAACGATGGCAGGAATTCAGATTTGAGAGCTCAGGCAGGTCTGTGCTGAGCTGAGCTCTCTGCATTGCTGTCCTGCCACGTGAAGCAATGTGTGTGTCTGTCCCTCACCCCATCCCTCTTACAGAGGATGGGAATCAACCTCATGAGATGTCTTAGAATCATAGAATCATGGAATCGTTTAGGTTGGAAAAGACCTTTAAGATCATCCAGTCCAACCATTAACCTACACTTCCAAGTCTACTCTAAGCCAATCAAGGGTAGACTAGACTAAACCATGGCCCCAAGTGCCACCTCTGCCCGTTTTTTGAACACTTCCAGGGATGGTGACTCCCCCGCCTCTCTGGGCAGCCTGTTCCAATGCTTGACTACCCTTTCCGTAAAGAAATTTTTCCTAATTTCCAACCTAAACTTCCCCTGGTGCAGCTTGAGGCCATTTCCTCTCATCCTATCGCTAACTACATGGGAGAAGAGCCCAACACCCACCTCACTACAACCTGCTGTCAGGCAGTTGTAGAGAGCGATCAGGTCTCCCCTCAGCCTCCTCTTCTCCAGGCTGAACACCCCCAGCTCCCTCAGCCGCTCCCCACCAGCCCTGTGCTCCAGACCCTTCCCCAGCTCCGTTGTCCTTCTTACTCCTTTTAAAGACTGAGCTTATAAACACCAGAATAAGACAATCAAATCAAGAGGGTGTGAAGACAGAAGGGTGAAAGGAGGAGGAGACCCAAGAGGCACCCAGATGAAGAAGAGGGTGGAGAAAAGGAGTTGATGCGAAGGGGAAGGAAGAGCTGGTTGGATCCTGATGAAATAGGACTCTGGCCACAAGCTGGGGAAGCACTGAGAAATTAGCACACAAGCTGCTCTACCCTCTACCTGCTTTTCCCAGCCTCCCAGAGGGTAAATGAAATTGGTGATTTTGCCTTAACCCCTTGACCGCATCACCCAAACCACCGCCTGCTGCAGAACAGCAGGATGTCTCTGCTCCAGCTAGCCAGGCTGGGGGACTGCAGAAAGCTGAATAACCTCATGCTGTGTTCAGGGCTGTCTCAGCTCTTCCCACAGCTGCCCTCACCAGGCTGGCTGGTTCCTGCTCTTCATCCTACCCTCAGACCCAGATCTCCCATGTCTAGGAGGTGCCTACACACTTCTGAGGAGCTTGTCTTCCTGTTTCTCAGTGCCTTATTGCCTTGTAAGGAGAAGGATGCACTCCTACCCTCAATCATAAATACATCCTCTCTGCCCATGTATAACAGAGTCCAAGTCTCAGCACAGTTCTCCCATGACTTGTCTAATAAGAAAAATGCCAGTGAATAGAGAGGAAATGTTGGCATGGGAAGATGCTGGGCAGAATTAGGAATGCTGCATCCTGACACTGTTTCCTGGGGAATGGTAGAGGCTGAGCTGGTCTCCTTGATGCCGTTCCAATCCCATTTGCTCTCACTCTGCCTTGCGGAAGCCTCATCCTTCAAGCAGCACAAAAGTGGGAAGAAAAACTGCCTGGACAAAGCACAACTTGCAGACTCATGATAACTCATGCCAAAGGAAATTAACTGATTTGGACATGGATGTCCACTGCATTTATTATCATATGGCAAAAAATTTCTTAAGGGTTGGAGTGATACCACAACAGCAATAGAAGAGGGCCTTTATCATCCTTGTCACTTCCAAACTCTTCAAGCTGATTACCTTCCTCAACCACCCTGGCATGCTAATGCCTCTATTACTGAGTGATCTCATGATTTATGGTCAGCACATATCATTTATCAAGGAGAACTGACATTTATGGTGCATTTCCAGGACGTGGAGTTTTAGGACAACATCTGTCTCACCAAAATGATTGTCTGCTTTCCTGCTTTACACCCCTGGAGCAAATGAGGTGTAACCCAAGAGGCTGTGCTATGAAAAAAGATCCTTCCAAGCAAGGAGAAAAATCACCACAACTGCTTATTGGCGCTGCCCAAGCAGAGGTGGTCTTCTCAGTGATTAGAAGATGGAGCTGGTGTAGTGAGGCCAGCAGTGATCAGTACTGATTTGAGTTATATTCTTGGATCATAAATAACACACATCACACTCTTCACTTGTGCAACAGGATTACTGTAGTCAGGAATGATTAATCTCAACCTAAAGCTAATGTCTAAAATATTCAGATGAATCACACCCTGAAACTGCCAGTTCTCCCCTCTGGCTACAGTGGGTCCAGAGAACGACTCGCTCAGCTGGAGGCATCCGCGTGTCTCCAGATCTCTCATGTGATACGAGACAAACCCTAGCCTGAACATCTCAGCTGGGTGTCCAAGCTTGAGATCAACACAACCCAAGGACTGTCCTCTCTGACTAGATCAAGGCAGGGGCTGCAGGCTTAAACCCAAACTAGAAAAGCAGTTCTGTGCTCTCTGAGCTGCCAGAGGGGTGCAAGATTGCTCCTTGGTGCTTACTTGGCAGCTGAACATGATGCCTGACCCTCCTGTGACTTGGGGTTCCCTCGCTTGTTGCTGATTGAGCCCTGTATCTGTGCTCTACTGGTTGAAATATTGGGAGAACCATAGAAGAAAGTAGAGGTCACTCTGACATTGTGTTTTGATTTGTCTTGGCTCACACCTGTACCTTTCTCTCATTTTATAATTCTCATATAATTTTAATTAGTAATTTTATAATTAATAATTTTATCATTTGCATATAATTTCATAATTCTCATTACAAATAAGTGTGCTTTAAGACACCCCACCCCCTGCCCCTCCACCCCATTTTTCGGCATGTGAGCCTAGCTACAATGCTGGCTTCTCTCTTCCTCTTTTCCCCCCATTCTTTGGAAGCAGATGGTTTGTTTTGGTTTCATACCTTGCTCTCTACAATGATTGTATCACAACTATCAGGGCTATGAGGCTTGATTTCTGCCATTTCTTTTGCCTTTTACATTTTATTTTGTCTTGCAAAACAAGAGTCCAAAAGGCCATGGAAGGGGTTCTCTTGTGAAAATGGACACCTCTTTCCTCCCTCCCAAGCTTCTACCACAGATGCAAGGAGGATGATGTGAGTACAGACCCTGTGGTCCTGAAATTAAGGAAAGTCTGTCGCAGTTATGCGACAGATAATATCACTTAGAACAACAGAAGAGATGTATTTTTCTTGATTCTTCATGGGAAAGTCCAACTCCTTCCCCTTTGTCTCCCCAGTTCTCTTGCACCTCTCAAAAACAACCCCCTCATTTAGTTTTCCCTCCTGGTTCTCAAAGCTTCAGGCACTGATTTGTTTTTAAGCCTTTCTAGGAATACCCTCCCTGGACAAGGGAGCTGGAGTTCAGTCTTTTACTCAAGTACTCAGAATTGTCCTCAGACAAGACAGATGGTTGCAGCCAGCTGAGCCAAGGATGCAAACAGAGCTGTCAGCGCACTCCGACACATATTCCCTTGTTATCGTCCCACAGTGGAAAGTACTGATAAGAAGTGCAGGAGAAAGATCGGTATCAAATCATGAGATTAGAGCTCTAGAAAAAGAGTACTTTTTCTTTTTCTTATACCAGCAGCAAAAGAGCTGGGGGTTATAAAGCACAATATGCCTGGTGGGAGTGTTCTTGGGAGGAGGATGCCAACGGCTTTTACTCAGCTCTCCAAACTGCACAGAAATGGGATTCTCTCCATTTCCCAACTAACTACCACTGCGTGCCTGAAACCAGGTCAATACCATTAATGCTTAAGAATGAAAGACTCCCAGTGGAGTGTCTAGCTGAAAGCCATTTAAGACAACAATTAAAAGAAAGGTCTATGAGAAAACACCTGCTATTAAGTAGTAAGAATGAATTACATATTATTAAGTAGTAATACTAGCAAAAAACATTCGGGTGACTTTGGTCCACGAGTACTAATTATAGGTGTGCCACTGTCACACCTCAGCAGTCTTTAGATGCCCAAAATTAGACAAAATATAGATTCATATATAGGAATAACAAATATTGCATATACTCCTCCAACCCCACACATACAAATATCTTTGTTTTTCTTTCAAATCAAGCCCAAACAAGCTTTTCCTATATTGCTTGTGAAATAGTCATTAAAATGTTGACTATAACATCATTAAATTCCACCAAGGTGCAGCTGTAGAGGGAAAAATCTTATTCTTCCTATTATTTTCCACAAAAGTGACGAGAATCCTAATTTTCCTGAGCAGTGCAGAGGTAAGAAAATCAGATATCCACAGAAAACCAGACTTTGTTTCCCCAGGAAGATGCATGGATGGTCCCGGTGTCAGGCTGCTCTGGCTCTCCAGCCATACCCAAAGGCAAAGGCACTGCCACTCTCCTTTGCCAAGAGTGTGCCAGAATTGGTATTTCAGGATAAAGATTTTGGATCCAGTGACTGATGGGAAGGTCTTGATAAGAACATCCTTGAGCTGCTCTGCATTCATTTATGGTAGAGCAGTGCCCCTACTATCACCAACTGCTGGGAACTGAGGCACACAGTGATAAGGACTGGTGACATCTCGCCTAACTTCAAGCATCTAAAAGGCAGATGTGTCATCGGAACTTGACACTCAGGGACTCTTTAGAAGAAAAAGAGAGAAATTAGCACTTTCAGGGAGCTGCTGTTCTGCTCTGTTAGGACTTTGACACCAGGATGAGAAGAATCATGCTCTGGGCTCTGCTAGCTCTACTGGTTATGTTTCCACTGACTGTAAAAGAAGCTTGGGGTGAATTCAGCCTAACCATGTCCTCTGTAAGTCACATCAGCCCCCACTTCACCGTCTGCCTCCAATGATCATGCAAGTACCATGCAGCATGAGAGGTTTTGAGCCTAGACCTTTAACAGTGCAGACACCTCTCCTCTCATGACGCCCTCCCTCCCAGGGCTGGATGAAGCTCACCAAGCAGCCCTGAGCTCTCTGCTGTAATGCCCAGGTTAGTGGGGTAAACCAGCATGACCAGTATGGTGTTCCTGGCAATGGCAGGTGGCACGTGGCCCTCTGCACCGTACCCATTCTACAGGACTGATGACATCCAGACTGGATCTGGAGACCAGTTAATAACCTCATGGAGTAATGTGGTGGATCAGGTCTCATCCACCCTCTGTACAACGTCTCTGCCTGTTTCCACTGATGATTAGGCTCCAGAGTTGACAGCGTGGCCAGCTCCGCAGTGTCATTTTGTGAAGATAAAATTATTCTGCTTTCAGTAACAATGGTTGCCACTCACAGCACAGACTGGAGGAGGGATTTGGGTTCCCCTGTATCATCTGCTTCAACCTGCAATTTTCCTTGTATATGTACAGCAGTTACCATCATGGGTTGCCATCTACAAGAGATCCTTTAAGGACAATTTCAGTACTACTGTCAGCGAGTGATGGTAGTGTTGCGCTCATCTTTCCAAGAGGCTTGCAGAAGAATAAAGAGAGGACAGAGCATCCCAAGCAATCAGATCCCTCTCCTGATGCCAGATGCTTTGAGATTCAGAGAGTGAGCTCATGCCACATCTGAGGTGACTATGCTGAAAGGGACCATTCGCTCCCCCATCCCCTGCACTGTACCTAGCAACTACATGGCCATGGGGTGAGTTATATCAGCAGTCTGTTCTGATGGAAAGATCTTATTTTTGTGGGAGGGATTGGTTATTTTCTTGTCAGAGCATAGGTTCCAACAATTCAGGTTGGAAGGGACCTCAGGACCTCAACTAGTCCAAACTCCTGCTGAAAGCACCATAATGACATTGGAGAACCAGACTTTATGCAGTCAGGTCTTCAAATGAATTACACAGCAAGCATGCAATGCAGAAGAAGAGGGGCTCGGAAAGGGGTGGGCAGGGAGATAACCCCTTCAGCAGCAGCTTGTGGTCATGTCCAGTTAGATGTGCTGAACCCTTCAGAAGACTGACTGGAAGAGCTGGTGTTATTGTCTAGGAAAACCAGACCATTCGGCTGCTGGGGTCCAGTTAGGGAAATCCCTTCTCCCTGCCTCAGTTTCCCCCACTGTAGGCTTGTGATGATGGTATTGGTCAGCTATATGGGGCCTAGTGGAGTCCACATGGCTGATAAATAAGATATCATAAGTACGCTTGATTAATGCGATCTCCTGGAAGCAGTGTGCAGGGCTGCTGTCCCTGTTATCTGAGCGGCATCGACAAGGCTGTCCCAGAGTTGAAAGAGAAGCAAAGTGAAGAGCCAACACTTGCTCCAGTCTCTGAGCCTCCCCCTTCCTCCTCCTCTTCCTCTCACTTGATTTTTTCCATATTTATCTCTAATTGCCTAACCATTTTCTTCTAGCTTCTCTGCACTCATGGTCCACCATGGTATGAGGAGGCATAAATTGTCAACACCTCTCTTTTTTCTTAGTCCACAGCCATGAGAAGTGATGTCTTTTTATTATGAACAGAAGTTTTATTGCTTTCCTCTGAGGTGAGCAAGCGGCAGCCTTAGATTTCAATGAGAACATCATGCTGCCTAGACCTGGGCAAACCAGACGAGCTCAGTGGTTGGCTGCGTCTTCTGCAGGTGTTATTTGGCAAAGAAGAATTTCTGTGTGCACATGTGGGTGTGTGACTTGCAAAAATCCTCTCAAGAGCTGGAGGCTGTGATACTCTCCTTCGCACTTGAGTCAGATCTGTCGTCAATCAGAAATCAGAGAGAGTGGGAATTTGTTACCTACAGAGCAATTAGGTACTTAAAAACATTTGTTGACTAAATAATGCTGGATGGTTTTAGGGTGTGGGGGTAGGGAGGAGAACACTGGTCTTACAGTGGGGCTGGTCCTACTGGCATGAAGTGAGAAATGCAGCCCAAAGCCAAAATAGCCCCTCGTCCCCAGTTTCAGCAGGTCCTAGCTGACTGACATCAGCCATGGGACCAATCGAGCTGGATTTCAGGGGTGAGGAATATGAGGGGACGGGTGAGTGCAATGGGTAGCGTGTGGGGCTGGGAGCTGCGCTCCCCTGGGCTCAGAGTACTGATGGCCAGGGACGTACTGCTGTCACAAGTCCTTCAGAGTGTTTCTCCTGCAGTGAAAGGAGCTAAGCAGATGCAATAGCCTGTTTTCTTGGTGAGTCTTTGACCTCACGGATAAATCCTAGGGATAGCAAAGCCCTTCATGCTCTCTGAGGGTGCCTATCAAAGCAATAGCTCAGGAACTAAAGCATTTTGCTGCATTTTGACCAAAACCCGATGGTTACAGCTATGCAAGATGTAGGATTTGCTGGCACGTCATGGAAAAAGCCAACATCCCAGAGAACATGGTGCCTAAGTCCTCTACACTTGACCAGGGCTCTCACTGCTGGTCCCCCTCTTCTTCCCCTGTGATGGCCCAGCTGCATGACCTGAGACTCCAGCAAGGGAGGCCCCAATGCCGCATGTTCAGGAAACTAATACCAAAGAATTTGTCTCCCCAGGACAAGCAATTCCAGTTTCCAAAATAAATGTCCTTGTCCTTGTCACAGGAAACACTGGGACTTTGGACAGGTCCCAGAGAGAAATGAGGTTGACAGCCCACCATCACCAGCAGTAACCCCAAACTGCTGTGCTTTTTCCTGAGCTATGAACAGAGTCCAAGGAAGTATTTGTGAAGCACTGGGGAGAGATTGGAGGCTGCTATCACCCCCAACACCCCGTCCACAGTGCCAGCCCTGACTGGCAGCAATCCTGCTAACAACAGCCGCTGAATCCCCAAGGTCAGCTGAGCTGTCAGATGCCAACCAGAGCATCCTCTTTGGCAAGCATGATCCAAGCCATGGAGCTATTTTAGCAGTGAGGTCAGGTCCTGCTTGAAAGACAGCCCTGACAACACAATTCTCTTTTCTGAATACATTCATCAAACAAACTCACGGTCAAGCATTTCAAGGCCCACCTGTTGCTGGCTGCTGGGCTCGGCTTTCAGGTGGAGGCCAGACAGTGGTGTATCGGCTGCCTCCGTCTTTTATGGATTCCCAGAGGTGGGAAGCAACCCTATTGAGATGCCACTTCGGCATCTCCCTAGCTGCAGATACAAGATCAGATTGCCTTTCTTGGTGCAACCACATGCATGTAAAGCAGCTAGGAAGCAACCTCTGTCAGCAAAGGACCTGAAACTCTGGATGTGGGGTGGGTGGCCCTCTATGTGTTTTATACATGTTTACCAGCCCTGAGGTTGTCAGTCAATCCCAGCTGGAAAAGACTTTTCCGGCTCTGCTGTACAGGATCCTGACTCCCAGGGTTTGGACACGCCATTGTTTTTTACCCTCTGAGATTTCAATTTGCTGATGAGATTGAATGGTTATTCCAGAAACCTATGAGGATTTCTCAAGAGGCAATTTTGTGTAGGCTGCTGCTCAACTCAAGGGGAGGGAAAGGCCCAGCTGGAGATGCTTTTGTGTCGCATCATCCTTGGCATGCCTCAACTAGAGCATCACTGTTGGACCACTGAAAAACTCAAGGCGGAGCTGAGGAGCATCTAGAAAGGAGGAAGGTTGTTCTGGACAAAAGAAGTAGAGTGATGGAGACAGCAATGCCAGGCTGTGAAATTAAGTACATCATGCTTTCAGGTCCACTGCCTTCATGGACTAGATCTCCATATAAAGGTACTACACTGAGGACATCCCCACTTCATCATCTGAATCCCCTTATATCCCACCTGCCCTTACAGTCATGGCACATACTCATACTCCTCAAGCCTAGAATGGCCCAGTATCGCCAGCCAAAAGAGAAATAAGATGACTCCAAGTTCAGGGAGCCCAAAATGGCACTTAAAGGAGTAGGGCCAGGACTTGGGAGCACATGCAATGCCGGGCAGCTCCTGGCACTGACTGGCATAAGCATGACCCTGCACCAGCACCTTCAGCTCCCTGATTCAGCTAACGAGTCACAACTCAGCACCCGCCCCACAGAGCATTTGCCAAGAGGCAAAAGAGCCTCAGCTGGGAGTTCAGAGTGGTCTTGCCTTGCTAATCTGGTGTTGAACTCGGAAGATTTTCAGGTACCTACATACCTTTGCAAATCCAAGCTTTCTAGGTAACTACATCTGTATCTCTGGGAGTTTGAAAAGTGAGCGTAGGTGACAGCCTTTCTGCCTTAGTTTCCCCCAGGCACAACAAACCTTCTCACCTTTCCTTGCCTTATCTGTTTTGACTACCTCTAACTTTTTTTTGTGTGTATTTCTCACCGGGAGAGGGAGTGGTGGGAGGAGAGGAAAAGACTGGTTTCAGAGCAGGCAGCTACAATGAGCAGTAACGAGCTGCAAAAGAATTAAGCTCTCTTCCACTGGTGTCAGGGGGAGCTCTGCTTGCAACGGGAATGAGAAAACAGCTCCTGCAGCCGGAATTGCTGCTCCACAGACTTCACATTGGCAAATCATCAGCCTTTTTGCTCGAAGGCTTGACTGGGTTTCCAGTGCAGCTGCTAGAGGTCATACTGTGATTGATTTCTTTTTTGCCTTTTTTTTTTTCTTTTTCTTTTTTTTTTTTTTTCTCCTTCAAAAACATCAGTTCTTCATCCTACAGCAGGCTGCTGAGCCCTGATCAGTGATCAAGCACAAGATCACACCGCGGCCCCACACAGCCCATTAGTTTTGCGAGGGAGGCAAAGTCTTGGCACATCTTCCCTGCTGCTGCTTGGAGACCTGGGACACCACAAAGCCTTTAGGTCAGACTAACCTGCTCCTTTCCAGAGCTCTGTGTGCATTTTTCTCTCTCAGTGCCAGACATCCAGATGCGTCCAGCCTCCAATCCCACCAATTCCCCAGCCAGAGACACACACAGATGTAACAGACACAACCCTGAGCTGGCTTGGTGCAGCCCTCCATTCTTCTCTCCTATCTGGGAAAGAAGTCAGCTAGAAGCTAAATTCAGTCTTCCCATCTCTGATGTCCATAAAGGGGCTTCGTGGATGCTCCTGAGATGTTTCTGCTGCAAATGGTCCATCCCACATCCCTCGGCCTGCTGCCCCAGTACTAGGGTTTGGGATTTACTCATGCCAGGTCACGTCTGCTGGTGGGATGCTACCGCATATGGACCGCAGGGAGACGAGGAATTCATACCCTGTGCACACAGTGCCAAGGCTGTGGGCCAGGCAGGTATGGGCTGAATGCCATCTCCCCCTCTGCACTGAGTGTGCCAGCAGCCACAGCCGAAGGCAAAGAAAATTCGGTGGCTCAGATAGCTCACAGCACAGCGGCAATATCTGCTCACTCTGGGGTGCACCTCCACGTACCCTCCTGTGTGGGACAGACTGGGCAGCATATCCAGTAGCTGAGGTTGGGTACAAGTGACAGACGGCAACATGGGTTTAGGGCACGGCAAGGATAAATGCCAGCATGGGTTTGGTCAGGAAAATAGTCCCTCACTGGGGGTAGCTGCCATGGTGGGGGTCAGACTGCTGTGACTATGCTGTGCCCAGAAATGCAGTAAGTGGGATTCATATCACCTGAGTTTAGAGGTCAGCGCAGAGAAATAAGCATTTCCTGGGTGCGAGGGGTCACCTCCTGGACTAGATATCACCCGAATAAGGCCTGTTTGTCTGCACTGGCTGTTGGCTATCCAACTGTGTCTGAGCATCTCTGCAACCACAGGAAGGATATCGGTTACGGATGTTGCCCAGGGTAGAAGGTGTTCTTCCAGCCAAATGGCAGAGACTCATGCTTAAGAAAGGCGCTATGGGCCTGCATGGGTGAGTCAAACTGTCCATCGCTGTTGTCTGCCCCCGAGGTGCATGGGACAAACCACATCCTCGCTGTCAAACTCTTGCACCCTTCTAAAAGAGGGTGGCTGCTTCCAAAGTGTCCCGTGGGAATGATGCCTGATGCATAATGACTCTGAGCTAGGGACCGGTCCCTTTCACCCAGATGAAAAGCATCCAAGGAACCATGTTTGGCATTTAATGCCTGAGATAGCCCCAAACCCAGAGCCAGGAACCTTTCCAGTTTATATATAAAGTGTCGTGATAGTCACTGGGTCTCAGTCACTGTTTTTTCAGGGCTGAAATCAGAACTGAAGGGTCCAAAAGCAGGAAGCTGTGAAAGAGCTAGGGCTAGGCTGGTTTGGTCTCTGTTGAAAATATCTTTGGTACATGGAGACTTACTCTTCACTTTGAGTTCTTACAGCAAGATACAGGTTCAGACCCACAGTGGAACCGAGATCTGCAGGTACCTAGATGAGTGCTGAGAGACTAAATAGTCTTGTCGATGCAGGTCCAGTATCTAAATGGCTTTGGGGAGAGTCAGTACAAGCTACAGACTCCTGGCAGGAGAGGACATGTGAATTGCTGTGGCTTGTGCAGGGTGTTTGGGGTGGCCAGCCCTCCGAGACAGGCTGCACACAATCACTTCGATGCTAGTCTGGACTTCTCAGCTGCACGTAGGCAAGCGCAAACAAACCTTCAGAGCAGGAAAGGGAGGTGGATGGGGCAGGGGGGCTGGTAGCAAGAATTGGGGAGGACCTGAATTTCTGGCCTGCCAGAACTCCTCCCAGCCCCAGGACCGAAACCCAGAAGCCCTGCCCTGGTGCGGTGGAGCTCTGCGGTGGGCGGCATGGAAGAGCGTGGCCTAGTGGGATCTCCAGGGCGGCTGCAACACAGAGCACGTATTCTCTGCAGCCCTGGAGCGTGCAGCACTGCTAATAGCTCTGGAGGAGCCGGCGTGCCAGCATTCCTCGGCCGGTGCCAGGAAAGCCGTGCTGAGTACACAAGGAGTTGGCTCCCCTCCGGGATCACATTAGAGGCACTCTCAGGTCTTCCCAGCTTTTGCTGCAGTAATACATCATCCGCTTCATTGTCCACAGGAGGCTTTGTGGACAGCACGGGATGTGGGAGGAGGCTCTTGGGGAGTCAGCCCCTGCACCATCGCAGTGCACCGGCCCCCTTTCCCTTCATGGCAGCATCAGGGCAGATGTGCACAGGGACGATTAGGCCCATTGATTGAGGACCATCCTACACTAGACCACCAGAAATGTGGTTTCTATTCCTTGCCATGCTGGGTGAGCTTCCCTTCTTTTCCCCACTTGTACAGCAGGGATGAAATCCCTTCTCCTACACTCTCTTCTTTTATGGCCTTAGGCAAATTATTTAATGCCTGTGCACTTGAAACATTTTATCTTCATGGATGCCTGAAGGCTTTATGATAATTAACAGATCTATATCTTATCTTCTGCCTAAGACGGGCTACTAAGACCACCTGCTGTAATCATAGAATCATAGAATCATAGAATCGTTTAGGTTGGAAAAGACCTTTAAGATCATCCAGTCCAACCATTAACCTACACTACCAAGTCTACTCTAAGCTAATCAAGGGTAGACTAGACTAAACCATGGCCCAAAGTGCCACATCTACCCGTTTTTTGAACACGATGGAAAGAGAGATCTCATACTCATCTCGTGTGTGCCAGAGTTACTCAGATTATTAACTGACTACGTATGAAAATACATGACAGGATCTCCTGTTAGCATCCTTGGGAGCAAAGGGGCCAAACAAAAAAGATACAACCTATAAAGCAAATCATCTCAGCATGTCTCTCAAATGTCTGAGACCTGAAAACAGAGTGCTGGAAACAGCTCTGTTGACTGCAGGAGCACAGATTTCCTTAGGACTCAAGGAGGTCCTGGGAGCATGGATCCATTCTGGGTCCTAGTCCTGGGATGGTGGGAGAAAGCCCTAAAGGAACAGAGAAAACATTCCAGACCACACTCAGGTTTCTGCAGATGTGACTTCACTTTTTTTCCCCCGAAGGAAATTTCTCCCCATTTGTCCTGGAGCCTAGATGCTTGCCCAGGACTTTTTGAATATCGAGCTGATCCATTAGACTAGGCTGATACCTTTTGCATGTGGATAACCACCTGCTGGAGAAGACAGTGATGGGCTGATCCTGCTTGCTGTGAGTCAGTGTGGTAAGCACAGGCAGAAAATACAGCCGCTCAGGCAGTCAGAGCCCTAAGGGTCCCGTGGCTGTTGTGCCAGAGGGAGCTGACACCGGCAAGCTGCCGTTCCTGGAGAGCAGATGCAGAGCACTCTCATGGTACTAAGCTTTCCAGGAAAACCAGGTTTCTCTTGACTATGACGTCTATGTCCATTATATTAACTGAGACCGCTGTGACAGTAAAAACCCTGCAAATCAAGGTAGTTTCTACTAGCAATGAAAAAACAAATCAACCCAAGCACCTGTTTTTCTTTTGAAGGTGTGTTTTCTCCATAGGAGATTAGAAGTAATGTCAGTAAAAACTTGTCACATTGACAGCAGTCCTTCGACCAGCAGTCAGACCAGGAACCTAACAAACCTCTGCAGCAGCATCCAGGACAGCAGCTGCACTCAGTGTATCGGTCTGGGCTCAGGTTAATGAATATGTCCACTCCATAATAGTTGATTATCAGAAAAGAATAAAACCCCAGCTTGTTCAGCAACTTCTGGTGAGCCCAGGGTGAGGCCAAAAATAAAGTGGGTGGGATGGAAGTGCTTATGGTGCCTCCTATGGCTCTTTCTACATCATGGAGTGAAGATCAAACCCATAAGTAGTCATACGACCCCAGGCATTTTGCGGTTGTCAACCCCACTGCAGCTCCAGCTCAAAATGTCCATGCTGTGCCTATGCTTTGGGACATCCCCCAGCAGAGCAGCCTACAGCATAACGGGTCCAACCTGTGCCCCAGATGCTGCAGAAGAAAGCTCCCGGCTTGTGCCAAGATCTCTTCCCTTGCAAAGGGCTTGGGGTAAATAAAAGGCATCCCTCCATTTCTGCGTACACTGGTAAAAATCTTGGGTGATGGCTGGGTGCAGGGCTCAGCTTTCCCTGCAAGTGTGGCTCAGGCTCCTGCTTCCTACAAACATTGATTATTTTCCTTCCAAGGAGACTGTTTCTTCCCCTGCTTCTAGACTTTCCCTCACCTGGGTGAGACCCACAGCATTTACTCACTCTGGGCTAGTGTGGACAAGGATGTAGTGACTCAGTCTGCATCCCCTTGGGGGTCCTGCAAACAGGCTGGCAGGGAGGCAGAAAATAGAGTTAAAGTAGATCATAGAGGAAAAAGTATTATTATTATCATGGCCTCAACATGTCTCGCCCTCCTGGGTTTTCTCACCTGATTCCCCAGCCCCACCGCAGCTCCGATGCGTTCATCCTTCTCTGAGACATTGTCATGCTCCCACCACCCACCACTGAGCCATCAGGCCTATCTTCATTAAACGGCACCCTAAACTGGGGGCTCAGTAATACCTGGGATTGTGTACCCTTCTTTATTGGACTAAAATGCAATGCTGTTTATTTGGCAATAATGATTTGTGACAGTCAGTTGCCTGCCTCATTGCCCTCTGGGGAAAAGAGCGAGCCTCTCCTCTCCATGATCTGGGGCCAAAAAGCTCTTTTTTTTTTTTTTTCAATTTGCCAGATGCCTCACAGAAATCTACCCAGATGGGCTGGACCAGGGGAGCAGGCTGGGTATGATGGACCCTTTGCTAACCCAGGCACCTTTCAGCCTTGCACTACCGCAAGGTCAACCAGGACTGCCAAGAGTGTAGAAGTCACTGAAGAGCAGATAAGACCGGGAGCCACCTGTAGATACTTTGGGAAAGCCGAGAGATGGATGACATTCTGGGATAGCCATTTGCAAGACGTGGTTATCGACCCCTCATCATTAGAAACTTTCAGGCTGAGGTTACAGATTCCCTCCAGTGCTAATTCCCTTCCCTCCCCTCCAACTCACTTTTTGTAGTTGTAAGACTGGAAATAGTTGCTGTCTCTTCAAATGTCCGGTCCCCTGGATCTGACTGCAGCTCTTGGTTTCCATACCTCTCTTGTAACAACAAATTCCCTAGTCTGGTAAACCTCTGAAGGTTTCTCGAGGTTTTATTTTGTCTCCCTGTTGAATTTGCTCAGAAAATCCCCTTGATCTTTTGCTATGAGACACAAGACAGATGTCTCTGGGCACCTTTTCCTCATAGGTGTGTCCCTTCTCAGCCCTGGCTGCAGATTGTGTGATGCCTTTGCTCCATGAGTCAATGCTCATTTGACCCATCTATGACCCAAGTGACTGATTTCAGTGGACAGTGCTGTTCCAGACTAACCATAAACAGAGGCAAAGTCAGGCTTAGGCAGATTTCCATGAAAAGCACAAGAAGTGGGGTAAGGTAGATTATCAGAAGAAATAATACACCCTACCGATTAAGCCCCAGTGGGGCAAACATGGTGGATCTCCAGAAGCCAAATTCTAATATCAAGTAAGCAATGGGACAAATTACACTGTAGACATAAGTTGGAGCAATGCAAGTAGGCAAAGATAAGGGGTTGGAGTAGGATGTAAGGGACTTGAGAAACAAGCTGGTGATAGAAGTCTGGATCTGAGCAAAGCCCTCTTCCTCCTCACACCAGAAGCACCTTTGCATGAAGTGGAATGAAGAAACTGAAGTTGCTCTAATGCATCAGCACCTGGTGGGGTGCAACATGAAAAGGAAGGTAGATATTCTGAGCTATAGGCCTTTCTAGGGCATTACAGGGATCCACACCATGCAACTTTGAGTACCTACAGCTCAGATGTCTACATTTGAGCTCTGCACTCCCCTTGTAGCCAATGAGGAGAAACAGGCACTTTATAGCTATGATTGATCAACTCTATTTTAAATGTTTACTTTTAGGTGAACCTAAATAATGCCTCATGTACGTTGACAGCATGAACAAGATATCCATTATTAGGACGAGAGGAAATGGGCTTAAGCTGCACCAGGGGAGGTTTAGGTTGGAAATTAGGAAAAATTTCTTTACGGAAAGGGTGGTCAGGCATTGGAACAGGCTGCCCAGAGAGGTGGTGGAGTCACCATCCCTGGAAGTGTTCAAAAAATGGGTAGATGTGGCACTTTGGGACATGGTTTAGTCCAGTCTACCCTTGATTGGCTTAGAGTAGACTTGGTAGTGTAGGTCAATGGTTGGACCGGATGATCTTAAAGGTCTTTTCCAACCTAAATGATTCTATGATTCTATGATCTGTAAGGGTACAGAAAGACTCCTACACTGCGGTGTCTACATGAATGCTGTGCTGAGTGTTTCTCATATTCTTTGCATCCTCAGCCTCTTTTCTTCACAAAAAAATGTCAATAACAATATTAACATTGGCATGTTCTTTCACATTCAGCAGCAATTCTAAGCACTACGAGATGGCAACTTTAGAAATAGATTCCCCAGAGAAAACCCAATCAAAAGGATGCCAAAGTATTATGTCATTCCCAGGAGCTGCAAGGCCAGTTTGTAGGGAATCACTGGTTTGGATCTAGGTAAAATGCTTTCACATAGACAGCACTTGCTGGCAGGACTCTGGGGTCCTCCTTTCTTTTCCCTTGCTGGTGGGGCTGTGGTTTTTGGCCGTAAGGAAAAAAGGCACAGAGCTAGTTGAAGAGCAATTAGTTCTGCAACAAAAGAAATTGGCACCACTAGGGATGTGGCTGGTTTTTTGTACTCTTGTAGGTTTTCATTACAAAAAATAAATATACACATATAAATATTAGACCAATCTGTTTGCCCTGAATAGCTGATTTTTTTTCCTAGGCTTAATTTTTTGTTCTCTGTGAAGGGAGAAGACAGATTTTATGCTTTTTCAGAAACAAGAAAAAACCAAGGGTTTTTTCCTATGAAAAAAGCTTTTCAATGAATATTCCCAATTCATCAAGAAGCCATTTTCCATTGGGAGAAAAAAAATGGTGAGCGAAACATTCTGACCAGCTGCTACAATGCATCTTGCCACCTCGGTGGGGTGCTTGCAATTTTAATTAGTGGTTAGGATAGTAATGTGCCGCACCATCCTCTGATGTGAAATGCTGGTAAATGATTATTCCAACTGCCTGTCGGATCCTAGTTTCTTCTGTTGCTTGTGTGTCTCATTGGGGTTTAGCAGTCTCTTGAGATCTGCAAACCCTTTTAATCACGATGACCAAAGATGGTCTTTTGATCAACAGCACAGCAGTGCTGAGTGTGAAGAAGAAATCAGTTAGTGAGGAGGCAGATTGCTTTTCCATCTCCTCTTCCACCTGGCAGAGCTTCTGAAATAGGGGCATGATGCGGTAGGGAGAAGGGCCATCACTGCTATAACTTCACTGCTGGACTTGGCCATTCCCAAGCATCAAGGCCACCATGAGTGACAGTTGGCCAGCTGGTTGCATCTCACAGCCCAGAGCTGAAAGGTAGCTGAACTGAGTTTGCTATGATTCAATGCGTAAATGCTTTAGATGCTTTAGGTGGGGAAATGACTTATTACCAAGGTAAGCAACACCTGGGCAAAAGGGGCTGAACCACATTGGAGGGAAAAATTCAAATTAATAGAGAAATCAGCACTAGAACCAATACCTAACTGTCTCAGGGTAACACCCTAAATGCAAACAAATTCAGCTAAAAGGCCCACTCCCCAGTCTCAGCCTGGCCCACATCACATATCCCAAGACACTGGGAATTTCAAGAGCTGCTTGTTCAAATACAGCAAAGAATCACAGCATCCCTCGTGGCCTTAAAGAAATGACTGGTTTATTTTATTTTTTCCACAGTGATAAGTCAATGGTCCAATGGTACAAGGTAATGGGTGGCCCAACCCTGCTCCAGAAATCAAGATTAAGCCTTAAATTATTCTGCATCAGTCTAGGTGTATACAAACCCTCAGGTTTTCCTGAAAGTAGCATGGGAAGTCATCTCTAGCCCTCTCTTCATCAGTACCAGAGCTATTTAAAAATATTTCATCCATGTCTGTCTGTGTTGGTGCTTAACAGAAATGTGCACAGTGAAATCCTGGATTTCATCAGCAATCAATCAAGCACTTCAAAAGGAGCTTGAAAAGCTTCAGCTACAGTAAAATAAAAATACTGAGCAAAAATTCTCAACAAAAACTAAATCAATCTCTTCTGGTCTAAAATGTTAATGGGGGAGATGGAGTCTGAGCAGAAAATTATAGAACTGCTCCAGCTTTAGCTCACTGTCAGGTCAAGTAAATTCGAGGTGGAGTCCCCTCCTCTTGCTGGTTGCCCTCGTTTTGCAAGGCAGCAAAAATAATTGTTTCGCCACACCCAGGGTCACCTGGAGCTCCCCAACCATCTCTTTCACAAAAAGGAGCTGCAGTAAGTTTTTTACTGACACACCTGAAGGAGCAGCTAGAGCCACGGCAATTTCCAGGTTGTGGGATCACAGCATCAGCTGCATCATAGAATGCTTTGGGTTGGAAGGGACTTTGAGAGATCATCGAGCCCAACCCCCCTGCAGTGAGCAGGGACTGAACCTGTGAACTTGGCGTTATTAGCACCATGCTCTAACCAACTGAGCTAACCCGGCTGGTCATCCTGGCTCCCACCCCTAGCTCAGTCTGCACCCTGAGAGCTGGTCCTCATGCCCTTGGCTACGCGCGGTGCCAAATGTCTGTGTGTTTGTCTGTGTTGAGCAGTCGCACTCTATTTCAGGCTTCTTCATCCCTGCGACTCTTGAATGGAAGGCTCTTCAGGAACTTTCTCTCTTTCTTAGGAGCCCTCCTAATTTCCAGCCTAAAGTTATTGCTGCTCATTGCACTTGTTTGTCCTGGTATCAACAACATGCAGCGTATTGATGTCCAGGGATCAGTAGGCCAGACATTTGGGGGCCCTGTCTGCACCCCTCTTGCTTGGGAGAGGTATTGCTGGTCTCAGAGGGGTTTGTGAAGGGGGTCTTGGCTCCCCTGGACATGTCTATGATGCAGAATGCGAAGGGATGCCAGTGCCTGTGCTGTGGCATAGCCAGGGTCGAGCCGACCTTATGGTGGGCTTACCAGCCTGGGCTGTGGGACAGCAGAGCTGTGCAGTGCTGGGACAGGCTGCTCAGCCTCCTTGCACCAAGCTAACTTTTAAATCTGCACCTGCCATTTAAAATAAGCTTAGCCCGCCGAATGCCGTGCTCTTGGGAAAATCCAGCCAGGGATCCTGCATCGGGGCTTGTTGCATGTTAATGGCTTTTTCAGATCTTACTGAGGTGCTGAGACAAAGGCAAAGCTCTTCTGAAAGCTGGGTCTTAATGGTCCCTTGAAAAATAAGAATAAATTTCTCTGGATAATCTGGCCTGATGCTTTTAAAAGTAATCTATCCAAAAGTGCCTTCGAGGGTGCAAAACACCCAGACCGTAGGGGAATGTGTGTATCTCTGTGTGCATGCATGTATTATTTTCCTCTATTTGCTTTCACACTTGTCTTCACAGTTGTTACTGTGCTTTGGAAAAAAAAAAAAAAATCAGACAAGTATAAATTGCCAGCAGCCTTTTAAAATAACATTTAGAAAGGATTCATCTGACTAAATGCAGATGTCTCCACTGGAACTAGTCACCTTGGGCTCTCTTCAGCGCCAGCGGAGATCCGCTTAAAATAGCTGGTATTTGTCTTCATTAGAGAATGAGTTATTGCCGGGGAACCCCTCTGGCCCTGGAGCAGGCACCGGGGCGATGGGCTGCCCTGTCCCTGGCACACCTTTGCCTCAGACTATTCCTGGGCATAGGACAGCAGTAGACTAAGCACCGTCCCTGAAACACTGCTGGGATGGGGCCACCCTGTGCTGCAGGCAAGAGCTTAGTACTGAGGAAAAGTCCTAATTGGTGTCTGGGCACTGGCAGTGTTTAGTTTACTAGAGCTGTCGTTGCATTGACTGGAGTGCCAGGCATGATTTATCTCCTCCTAAAGTAGACACGTAAACAGGGCACATGAATCATGCCTTAAAAGTGCCTGTTTTTCCTCAGCGGCTATAAAGGGAGCCTGGGATATGAGCTCAGAGGGAGTGGTTCCCACTCTTGTCACCGAAAGTGAGGTGGGTGAATTGCTCTCCTTCTCCTGCATCTCTGCATCCTCTCTGTGTGTCTGTCTCAGAATAGCTGTTTAAAATACAATCCCTTTCTTTCTTTTTTTTTTTTGTTAACCACTGCTCTCGGAGTTTATAAAGTCAACAGACATGGCTTACGCAGGGACAGATGTTCCAGATAAGCCATAGCCTCCTTAGCAAGTGTTTCAACAAAGTTTTCCTTCCAGTACTCTTCCTGCTGGAGCCAGAGCTCTGCCGTGGGGAATAGCAGATCACCTGGCTGGATCTGAGATTTTTTTTCTGCTGCTGCTTGCTCTGTGCAAAATCCACTCTGTTAATCACCAGGCTCTCCTGCAAATGACGGTGACCCCTGCACTTGACACCCCAGGACAAATGACTTGCTGATTTCTCCATCGCAGCCAAGCCTCCCTGCTACACTTGATCTTTTCAGCATGTACAAAGGCAGATTATCATTATTTATGAGAAGAAAAAAAAAAACAAAACCAAACCAACCCCTAAAAACATCTCACTGTATTTAACCACCCCAGTGCTCTACAGTTGAAAGCCTTTCCAGAAATTCACTTTGGATTCAGAAACAAGTCAGCCATCAGTGTGCATCAACAAGCCCGTAAAACAGCTAATGAGTTTTTGTCTGTTTGAAAACAGATTCTTTGTGGGGTGAGGTTGGTGGAGCGATTATGACAAACAGTGCCTGCTCACATCCTGATTTGGAGGCTAAACTTGTGTGTCAACAAGGAGAGGGGAAAGAATTTCATTGGAATCGGGAGGAGGTTGGAGAGCTGTGAGACGGAGCAGGAAGGTGAGACTGAAGCAGGACGCTGGGGTCATGATTATATGCAAATGGAAAAAAAAACCCCTGTGACAGGAAAACTGAAGGCAGGCAGGTTTAGCCTGCATTTATACTCTGCAGGTGAACTGGCATTATCAGTGGGAGACAAGGGAGGGCAAACTTAGCTATGAGAGGCAAAGGAGCAAGTTTTTCTGGCTCTGGAAATCCTCCATCTCTGCCATCAGGGAACATTCTTGGTCGTGACTTTTGGACATTTCTTTAAAGATGCTGCCAGGAGCTCTGGGTTCAGTATTGCACTGAAAAAGGCCATTGCTCTTTTTTTGGAAACAGGATGCATGCAAGTTGTCATCACTAGCCTACGACCTTATTCTCTCTGGTTTTGGCTTTACTGACTAAATACCCCGCATTCGACTGCTTTCCCAGCAATCACTAGGTGACCCACTCAAGCTATGTTTGGGGTGATCTTGCTTGCTAGTAACCCTACTCTGCAGTGGCCATACACGATCTTCTGTGATCCCAACCTTCAACTTCTGTCCATGTTGTCTGGCATTTTAGGCCTGACTGTACCAGCACTGACACCAAAGTTGTGGTCCCATGGTCCTCTGACCTTTCGTTGATCAGCTTGGGTTCATCACACCTATCTCCAGACACATAAAAGACACCATGGCACTTGGCTTGTCTCCCCATGCTGATTCCATCACTGGGGGTAGAGTCCTTCCAGCCAGCTACCACTCCACTCAAGATCTGGAGGTGCTCCTCAATCCATAGGTCATACACAGAGCAAGCTGGCCCTTGATCTAGTCATCTCAGGCACACCTGAAGCTGGACTGCCTGTCACATATCAGGCAAAAAAGGATATTTATGCACCACATTTCCAGGGCTGATCTAGAGCTACCCAAACCCAAGCAGGTCTAGGGCTCATGTTAAAGCACAACATCATCCATTTACACCTTCTTTTTGCTGCTTCTCATCGTGAAGCTGGGAAAAACAGTGCTGCATTTCTCTGGAGTCCTTCATGCTATTTTTCAATGCCTACAGCAGCTGAATGACGCAAATTCTCCCATCATCAGCAGCCCCAATGAACCGACTGAGACACAGCAAATGGACCCAGAATTTTGGCCGATGTAAATCGAGCCACCCCACTGACGTCAGCTGGACTATGCTGCGGTAGGATCTCTTACTGAGAGGCTGGTTCAGAATACCAGTGCTCTCACAATCACAATACATGATTTGTATCCACTAACATCTAGACAGATATGGCTATCAGCACGTGCAAATATTAAATTACTGTTTCCCCAGTTAGAAATACTCAGGGGAGCAGTGGGCATTTTGGTGCACACCCAGTCCTGTGACTTTTTGCTGATGCGTATAAATGTGTCTGCACCTTAAATTTAGCACAGGGCACAGACTATTCTCCATCTGAAACAGCAGGTTGGATGCCTCCTGAAAAAGAGACACCCCATGTCGACTGCGAGAAATGGGCTTTGTGCTGGAATAATGGAGTGAAATTCTGTCTTGAGTTATACAGAAAAGCTTCCTGGCTTTTATATCTAAGAATAGCCCATGCTAAGAGATCATCAAACAAACAGTGGATGTGGTGAATACGAGTTTTCTACAGCCTGGTGTTTCAGGGACTCTGGATGCCCTGTTGGCTAATAAGGCTGAATGCAAGTTTCGGCTTTAATTTTGCAAGGTCACCAACTCGTTCAGTTGCTTTCCTCTAACCAATGGCTGATTTTTACAGAGCTTGCAGGCACTGGCTGTCTTTAAAACCTCAGCCAAGAGTCAGATTTGTTTAAAGTTTTCCTAAAGATTCAAAACTCCTTGAAAGTTATAGGTGCAAAGGTAAATGCACGCAAGTGCACACACATATAGACACATAACTAAATAAATCTTATTTCTTTAGAGGACCAAATTTAAAAAAAAAGGACTTTTGGACAGCTTAGACACCCTTGGAGATTCAGGCTTTTATTCAGGAGTCAGGGATTAGAAAAAAAACCTGGATGGAGGAGAGGGAGGGGTATTACACCACATATATTTACAATGGCGTTTCTTTCACGTCTTCTGAAACGTTTGGTTTTTGGCCACTTTGGAGACAGGAACTGGGGTAAAAAGACCCCAGCTGGGTTCAGCTGAGCAAGCCCTCTGTTCTCCTTGTGAGAACTGCACAGCAAGAGCAATGACATCCCACAATTACTGCCACAAGACACTCAGCCCTGCAGTCACGGTCTCCTAACTCCCAAAGCAGCTCTCCCCAGTGGGTAATGAGTCCTAATTGGCAGGTAACGAGAAGGGAAACAGGCCTCGGAAGGAGAGAAGGGGAAATGTGGCCTCTGCCATCTGGAAAGCTGGTCACTCAAAAACAAAGACCTGCAACAGGAAACCACTTCTATCAACACGGTCGACAGCCCGAGACAGAAGCCAAATGTCTTTAGTTATAAGCAGGACCAAACTTAGTAAAGCAGATGGAGGAGGGATGAAATCAGAACGGAACAGCTTTCACTCCTCATGCAGGAGAGGATGCATCTCAGGTTTCCAGAGACACAGGAGGTGCCTGGTGAATTTTTGCTCAGGATCTCATTATGCTTGCATGGTACCCGAGCGGAGGATGGCCATGTTTCCTGTCCCACGTATCTCCCGTTGCCCCTTCACCTACCCTCTGTCCCTAGCTTTTCCTTTTCGGTGGGAACTGAGAAGGAAAACTGATAGCAACACTATTCACTTTAGTCAGTGGTCCAAGGGTGCTTTGCTTCCCCACAGCAAATGTGATGGTGATTCAATACACGCTGAAGGATTTGGGCTTCCTTGAAGCCCCAGAAGAAGATCATGGCCAAGAGATCATTGCTCCTAATGGTCTCAGCCCATCATGTTGGCATGCGTCATGCTAATCACCAGGTTCCTGAGTGAGCTACTTTCAACTGAGGCCCTTTGTAAGACTTTCTAAACAATTTGAATGGCCGAAGACTGATGTCACGTGGATACTGAGGATGTGTGGGGGAAATATGGGACCATGCTGTGCAGCACATACCTCAGGAGGTGAGAAAGAGTGATCCAATGCCCTGAGGAACCAGGAAGGATTTACTGGTGGGGAACACAATTCTGAGTAAAATGGGTCTTTTGGCTTGCATGTAACTTTAATGACAAGCCATCGAGATGTAAAGTTTATGTTTCCTTCTAAAAACACCATTGCCACAACTCATGCCTCTAATCTAACTTTACCTACTACAGCACCTAAATTAGGAGCAGAGTTTTGTGGCAGCCCCATCTGCCACAAAAGGCAAGGGATGGGCTCTGGAAGATGATTCAGCCCATCCTAAATCATGACTCCTGTTGGAGGAGCCTACACTGACGACTGGGAAAAGCTCAGATGACTAGATCTTGACTTAGGCCTCGTGGTACTTCTCCACATTGTGGGGGAGAACGTCTTCATGTCTACAAATAGCCTTCAAGCTGTGGCTTAGATGGAAAAACCTTCCTTAGTAAAACACCACTGGCATTCTTTGGTGTATCCCAATGTCTCCCAGTTTAGAAGGTTGTCCAGCTGGAAGACAAAATGATGCAGTCCCTTGTCAAGAAAGACAGCAATTCAATAGCCAAGGGTGACATCTGGTCACAAACTGCCCTCAAGAAAACATATTCTTGAGCATGTCTCCCACTAATGGGTGTCCTTGCTAACCAACAACTTGTTCAGCCTTTTCACAGTGAAGAAAGTGCTGCAGTGCCTGAGTGTGGGTTTATATGTATGCAATAATATATGCTAACAAACCCCAGAACCCATGCAATTTTCATTCCAGAAATTCTCAGCTGAAAATAAACTGATGATCCCTTACCCTCCTCTCTGCCTCCAGAATGGACAGCAGTTATCTGTGGATCATTATTTATGTGTTCCTGACTAGTGCTGTGGCAAAATGATCCCAACTATTCCCGGCAATGAGGCAACTGAGATGGTACTGTTTGAATCCTGATGGTTTTCTCTTCAAAGGCAGGTATGAACTTTCCTCTTCATCTTTGGACTTTCTGCTGGTATTTGGGTTCAATGTCAATAGCTTCTAGAAAAACACAGACAAAAGCATCCCCAGCCAGACCTTCTGGGCATGCAGTTCAGTTCGTCACTACTGGAGTGAGGGGAACCAGCCTGGAGATCATGAGCTCATGTCTTGCCTGGATTAGGGAGGAATCCTCAAGGAGACACTGAATGGCATCCACCCATTTTGATTTTTGCTTTTCCTGTGACAGAAATAACATGAAGCAACTGCACAGACTCATCTGGGTCCCAAATAGACTTGCCTGCTCCCTTTGCACCAACCTGCCAGGCCCAGACATGCACACGGCTTTTCCACACCGTTCTCCAGGGCCTTCTAAAAGAGAGGATGGCAAGTGCCGTAGCTACGAGCTATTTAAAAAGATGCTGCCTACTCCCTATTCTCCCCCACATTGTCTCCCGGTGAGCACAAAAGGTTAAGTGAACTTGGCATGTGTGAACTTGGACCTGGCGGGAGTTTGGAGTTTGCAACAAAACCTGAAGACGAGCAAGCTGCCCGGGTGGGATTTTGTTCCAAAAGGCTGCGTATGGTTCCCTGGTGCCGGGACAGGACACCAAGTGTCTCTCCTGATTCTGGGAAGATGTCCTGCTGAGCTGGAGGCATTTCAGCACAAAGCTGATTCCCGTTCTTTAAAGGGCAACATCGTACTTGAACTACACATCCTCAGAGTCCTGCCTTTGGCCCTGCCATGCATGAGTCTTCGTCAGCACAGGGGTCTGAGGTCTACCCAGAAGCAAAAATCGAGGCTGAGACAATCACAGGGTTGTTTTCTAGGGAAAGGGGGAGAATCTAATTTTGGGACCCATAATTTTCAGCCCTTCCCCATCCTGAGCCATGCACTAGTCACAGAGACACCCACCTTCACCCCATCATGGGACATGAACGGAGCAGCACCCCCAGGCAGTATAAGAGACTGTCCAGCCCCTGATGTAGCTGGGGACAGAAAAAGGGTGGAAAGGAAAAGCTTGGTGGGAGAGCAGGGAGGAGGGCGATGATGAGGCGCACTGGGAGAAGGGAGAAAAGCCATAAATCTGGGAATGAGATCAATTAAAAGAAGACAGACCAATGGATCGGGGAAGACAAGTACCGTGTAGACCTGCAGCTCAGGAGAGCAGCTAGGAACCAGAATTTCGTCTCTCCTCTGACACAGACTCATGGGGTGACCATGGGCACCTTCCTTCACCGTTCAGACTGTAACATCTCGAGTAAAAAGAGCATGCAAAACTGGCCAGCACGGGGGAGCTCAACCTCCTTTGGATATGCTAATCAGGAGGAGATGTGGAAAATAAGTAAATAAACAGAGCATAGCCAAATAAACAAGGGGTGGGGCAAAGAAAGTTTTGATTTGGGTTTTGACACTATGCCCTGAATCCTCAGTATCTCTGTGTCCTGAGAAGGCAAAGGATTTGTCACAGCTGTATATTCGCTGCTCCCTTCTGGTTTCGTTTAGCCACGTGTGAGCGCGTGCGTGTGTGCAAGAGGTGGAGCTGCGGACCAACCTTAACCCTGCACTTTTCTCAATTGGAAACAAATGGACGCTCTCTGTTTTCCATTCACTGGTTTTATAACAGTTTGAAATTAGACTGATGAGGTGTTTCCTTGCCAGCACCATTTATCTTGGTCTAATTACACAGGCTGTGCTAATTGCAGGAGCCAACCTATAGAACCACAGCATTCCTCTTCTGCGCTTCTAGGGGGAAAAGTATGGGGAAACTCACGCTCCTGCTCACTCCATCTCTCCCTCCTGCTCTCTCTCTCTCCCCTGGGTGATTATGCTCCTGAAATGATAATTAAAGGATTGCAAAGAGAAGGGGACCTGGCAGAGAAACAGCGTTCCAGGCTCTGGAGAAGAGCCATGGGTCTGGAGCCTGGCTAACAAAATGCAGAACAAAGAGCTGGAGGGAGAGAATCCAGTAATCCATCAAACTCGAGGCAAAGTGAGAAACAGCAGGTCTCGCAACGCTTCCTCCTTGGTGGTGAAGTGACTGGGAAGGTGTTCGCTTCTCTGCTTAGATTATATAGCTTGAAACACTAGGTGCGGTGAGACGCACAGATACATCTAACCCCTGCCAAGCTGCCGCTGGAGGTAAAGCAGGATTAGGACCCCCTCTCTTAAAGTGAAGGAACCAAGATGCAGAGGGAAGCTAGGTGACACCACCAAGGCTATCCAGCAAGCCTGGCCAAGGCAGGAGCCTTAACCCATATCCAAATGTGAAGCTAGTGCTGTGACAGGGGACCCAGCCTGCCGCCCCCAGCAAGTCCAGCACCTGCATGGGATGCAGGGAGACAGACAGATGGACATCAGGTCTATCCTTAGTTCCCTCCTTGAGACTGCAGAGGAGAATAGGGGTCCTCACCAAGCTGGGATGTGTGGGACTTGGTGGAAAAGAATGGCTCTGCTCTGAGAACAGAACAGACGAAACTCCTGCTGGGACAAATCATAACTGAACGGAGGAACAGCTGTGAGACACCATGAGCCTTCATGCAACCTCCAGAGCAGGGGGCCTTAAAATGGCAGCTGGGGCAGGAGAAGGGGAAGGATCACTCCCAACAACTCTGTCTTTTATTCCTTTTCCCCGAGCACCTGTGACTATCCTCTATTAGAAACAGGAACTGGGGCTGGATAGACTTTTGGCCTGATCCCGTCTAGCTTTTCTTAAGTTCCTGTAGAGC
Source organism: Pelecanus crispus (assembly GCF_030463565.1). Taxonomy (NCBI): domain Eukaryota; kingdom Metazoa; phylum Chordata; class Aves; order Pelecaniformes; family Pelecanidae; genus Pelecanus; species Pelecanus crispus. The sequence goes on from NC_134644.1 coordinate 1,982,603, forward strand.
AGGAATGATTGTGGTCTTCTGGAAAATGGGGTTGGTAAAGTCAAAGTTGCCTTCATATAGAAGCGGGTATGTAGATCAACAGATGGGAGGCCTTCAGTTTTGCCTTCTTTTTCTATACCTGGACACAATGGCGGCATTTACACTGGCAAAATGAACCAAACCAGGGCCCTTTCTCTGCTGCTGTCCCTCCTTCCCTGTTGCAGAACCTTCCCCATCCTGGGGCTGGGATTGTCCACACCCCTGCCATGGGCAGGGACATGTTTCACTAGATCAGGTTGCTCAAAGCCCCATCCAACCTGACTTTAAACACTTCTAATGAGGGGGCATCCACATCTTCTCTGGGCAACCTGTTCTGGTGTCTCACCATCCTCATCATAAAGAATTTCTTCCTTATGTCCAGTCTAAATCTACCATCTTTCAGTTTAGCACCGTTGCCCTTTGTCCTGTCACTACAGGTCCTGGTCATCTCCAGGACCGCTCCTGGTGAGCAATACTGAGGGTCTCACCAGGCCTGGCTCCCTCCACAGTCCCCCAGTTCATCCCAGCAGCCTGGAGCATGGGGGCCTGGAGGAGAACCAGGGCTTGCTTGCTAGTGGCCACTAGACCCGCTCTGCTGGAGAGCCCTGGATGGGAGCCAGCCGGTGACCGGCACCTCTGCTCCTCTCTCCCTTTGGAGAAGGGACCATGCTCGTACAGCAAAGGGATGGAGGAATTTCCCTGGCTTGTGCCTCTGCTCCTGCAGCTCCCAGCTGCAGCCAGCCGACACAGCGGGATGCTTCGAGACGTTTGCTGCCATCTATGGCCAATAATAAATAATGCAAAAGCAGGTAGAGAGCTGGGGTCTGGCTGCAGACTGGACTTTCCTCTGCACTGCATTTCCACAGGGGTGCTTCTCTTCCATGGGGGGCAGGGCTGGCTGTGGGGATGGGTACGGGGAGGCAGGGAGGTGCTGTCTGAAAGGGACTTTGTAGCAATCCTTTCCCAGCACAGCTACGCCATGAAAAGCTTCTGTCCCGAATCCACAGGAGACCAGGGCCGTGCCAGTCATTTGACTCAGAGCCCATCGATGATAGCTATTAAGTGCAGAGACAAGAGAGACAAGGAGCTATCTGTGATAGTCTGGGGCTGCGAATGATGTTGCACAGCTGCCCCGCAGCCAGGCATTTCCTTCAGCCTATAGGAGCAACACACACACCCCACGCACGCACTTGTCCTTTCCAGCGCACGCAGCCTTTGGTAGACATTTCTGCCCCTTTCTCTTGGTGTCATTTCTCTTTTTCCCTTTTACACCCTGGTGTCTCCAGAGCAGATGCCTGGAGAACATCCAACTCTGATTTTGGAACTGCCATTGCATCAGCATCCCCCAAACCTCAGAGCGCTATTTCAAATGTACATGAAAGGTTTGAAGGTGGTGATTTTGTCCTGGCAGGCTTGGCACCAGATCATATATCATCTCTACACCCTCTTTGGTTTCCTACCAGATCAGCTGCAGCCACCGCCTGTAGCACAACCCTGTTTTCTGTGTTCTGGCTATAGCTGCAGAAATGCAGGTGCTTAATCTGTCCTGGCTTTTTTTGGGATGTCACAGGTCACAGACACAGTTTTAATGATCCTGGGATAATTGGGAGAGGGCTGGCTGTTCAGAACAGCTTGCACCTTTGCAGCAGCCCTTTAGCAAGTTTTTCCTTCTCCTTTGACCTGTGCAACAAAAAGGGCAGCAAAAAGTAGGTCCTCAAGGATTTTCTCTGCCAAGCATGGTGGACATAGCCAGGCACTGTGGAATGGGATGTGCATCTGGGTCATAGACTGGGACCACTGGGGATCCGGATCTGAAGGCCCCTCTGAACACTCGGCTGTATATCCTAAATCAAAGCACGGAGTTGAAACTCCTCTTCCTCCCCATGACCCCACAGGCCAGATGCAGCTTGCTGCAGGTTTGATGTCCGCTGAAACTCAGAGAAATGAGTGATCCTGATAATGCTGTGGATCTGCCCAAGATCCCACAAGAGGCTTATGATAAAGCAATAATGGGAAACAAATAAAAGCCTCACTATTGCCCCAACGACCAGGAAACCCCCCCTTTCTGAACTGCAAGATGAAGCAGGGGTCCTGTTGTGTTGTAGCCCACCATCCACGTCCTATCCTGCTGGGAAGCCCTTTGCATAGTCTGTGTTTCCCAGCACATGGGATATAAAACCTGTCAGGGCTCATGTGTATTTCTCACCAATTCTTGGCTCATGTGTCTCCTGACTGCATGGGACCTGAGAGTCACCATGCCACACTTCAGCCAGCACTGGGGCTTGATGGCAGGTAGAACCTTGCTCCCTGGACAATACTTTCCCTAGACAACCCTATTGCATTAATTCCTGCCCACTCCCCATGACAACATGGGCTCACATGCCAGAGACCTGCTTTCTGCTCCGTGACTGGGCATGGGAGCTGAGGGTTACATGAATATACCTGCTCCAGGGACCGAGAGCCCATGGAGCATCACTGCTGGTGGCTGAGACACCGTGAAGCCATGTCCTTTCACCGTCGCACAAAGTGTGGAAACATTAATCCACCCTGCTTAATGCAAAACCCGTAGAGGAACAAAGTCCGTGTTGTATCACATGGCTGATACCAAGGGTATTTTGGTGAGCACGTGCTGTGCAGGGAGCCCTTTGCCATCCGGGCTGGTATAGGGGAGCCCCAAGGATAGCACATGGCATCAGCACAGCAGAGACACTCACTGGGTGGATCTTCACCAGACTAACTGGAGACATTCCAGTGGGGGAAACAGACACTTTTAGGACAGGATTCCTTTGATCTACTTTACACATCTCCTTTATGTGCAGTGAGCGCTGTGCATAGATAACGTGCCTGCATATATGTATGTGGGTGTAAATAGCGTGTTTGAGCACATGATGTGGGCTTGTTTGTAAGGTTGTTAGAAACGCATCTCAGCTGCTCTGCCAGCAAATGCACTTTGCGTGCAACACAGCCAGAATCACTGTGGTCTTTCTAACTTCCTCCCGAGATACCATCACTGCATGCACTGGGGCTCAGTGCACGCAAGAAGAGCTGGGAGGCAATGGGGTGATGGGTGACCAGGGACAAAGATCTTTCATGCTGTGAGTGAAGGCTCTTCTTCAGTCCTTGTGAGAGCCCAGGCAATGCATCTGACTTTCTGAGGGCATGGTCTTCTCCTTGACTACACCCCTCCAACAAAAACACAACTGTGAGTTGCATCAAAGTACCCTACAGAAAACAGAAGCTCAACTTACAGACTACAGCATCTTTCTTAACACCGTACAAGTATCACCGTCACTCAACAGATCAAATTTATTTTCCTCTTTCAGTGAGCCATTTCATCCCCGTGCAAATGTCTGCTTGCTCTCTGCCTCTGCAGGCCACCACCGCCTACCAGAGGACATGCCACCCATCCCCAGCTCCTCTTGGGCTGGGCCATGCTTGGAGTGGAAGGCTCTCTCCCATTCACTGCAAGGCAGAAACCTGAAGCACTGGGTGCCTTATGCTCTTGGCCTCCATCCTCTTTCCTTCCTTCTTGCCCAAGAGCCATCGGATGAAGCTAGTAACACAGCCTAACTTGACAGGAAGACATTTATGCTCTCAGGGTTGTTTGCCCCTCCTCTGTCTCAGAGCTGTCACCTCTCAGTGTTGCATCCTGTTCCCAAGTACTTAGTGCAGCTAAGTCAGAGCATCCCTGGGACGGACTGGGTTCGACTCATGGACTCGTGGATTGGGACACAGGGACTTAGGTATAGCAGGAGGTCCCTCCAGAAGACCCCCCAACCTCCGTTGCAGCCATATTGTACAGCTCCTCCCAACAGGTGGGAAAGCCTTCTCCATCACATACCTGCTTTTCACACACTGGGGACTTTGCAGAGCTGTGTGCCCAGACCGCTGGGTGCGGTTGCTCGTCCGAGAGGGTTTCAATGTCCTGCTCAGTCTGTGCCTTAGTGTCTGGACACGTGTTAGCCTGCCTGCATCCATGCATCACTCAGGGTTTTTGCATCCCGCCCATGCCTGAAACAAGTTCCTGGTGCAAGTGCCACTGTGCACGCACATGCCGTGCGAGCACAGGTCTGCCTGCGAGCATCTGGGAGCTGCAGAAGCGAGCGTGTGGTGCCTCCCTCCCTCCTTCCTGGCGAGGCAGGAGAAAGCATTCCCAGTGTGGATGGCCACTGCTAATGGCCCAGGAATCCTCAATGCAGCTGTTTGTTCTGGCACCAGCGCAGCGAGGTCCTGAAGTCTGTTGAACCGCATCGACTTCCCTGCCAGGGTCAGATTTCAGAGGTATGCGATTGGGGATGCCCCCACTGAATGTTTCCAGCACCTGGCCTCCGCCTCCTTCCCTGAGCTTGCCATCACTTCTGCGGGAGGGAAACCTAAGCCTTTTCAACACGGGCAGGAGAACGCGGCCGCCAGGAAAGTGATTTACAGCCCTGTGAAATCCCATCACCCAACCAGCCCACGAGGCAACAGTGCTGCTATTGTGACGGCCGGTTTGGCGATAGCAGAGGACCCCTGGGCCAGCCCCTCTTCCTCCGTTCCCTTCCTCCCCTCCCCCTCCCCAAACCCAGGTCCCATGGCCCTGTGACCCTCCAACATCTGGGGGACTTGTGTGGCAAAGCATGTAAATGAGCTCCAGGGTCCATGGTCTGGCTGGGTCTCTTGGAGCTAATGTGTCTGGTGTGGGCATCGTAACTGTTTTAACCTCAGAAATCAGAGAAACTGAAACCAGGATGGGGTGGCACAGTTACCTCCACAGCCCCAAGCAAACACCATGTCCTTCCAGTTCAGTTCAGCCCACCCCACGGGGAAGTCTGTATCAAGAACGTAGCTGGTGGGGAGAGAGGGGGTCCTCCACAGAACCACTAAGCCCTCTTCAGAGCATCCTGTGGCAAGGAGTCTGTCGTGGTTTAGCCCCAGCCAGCAACTAAGCACCACGCAGCCGCTCGCTCACTCCCCCTACCCCGATGGGATGGGGGAGAGAATTGGAGGAGTAAGAGTGAGAAACACTCCTGGGTTGAGATAAGAACAGTTTAATAATTGAAATAAAGTAAAATAGTAATGCTAATAGTAACAGTATAATAATGATAATAATAATAATGATACACGAAGCAAGTGATGCACAATGCAATTGCTCACCACCCGACGACCGATACCCAGACAGTTCCCGAGCAGCGATCGCTGCTCCCCGGCCAACCCCCCCCAGTTTATATACTGAGCATGACGTCATATGGTATGGAATGGCCCTTTGGTCAGTTGGGATCAACTCTTCTGGCTGTGCCCCCTCCCAGTTTCTTGTGCGCCTGGCAGAGCATGGGAAGCTGAAAAAGTCCTTGACTAGCATAAGCAGTACTCAGCAACAACTAAAAACATCAGCGTGTTATCAACATTCTTCTCCTACTAAATCCAAAACACAGCACTATGCCTGCTGCTAGGAAGAAAATTAACTCTATCCCAGCCGAAACCAGGACAGAGTCTCACATGTAATGACCTGCTGTGTGAACTTCTGCACGCCCAGCTTCAAACCATTGCTGTGGGGCAGGATGGTGATGTCTACCTATGCCACTTAGAGGAGCCAAAAGATGGTTTGTTGGTGCCCTCTCTCTACCCTGACCTCTGAGGCACCCAGGTGTATCCAGATTGTGAACTCTGCTCAGTCACATTCTTTACTCCAGGTGAAACAAATTTGGGCTGTTTAGTTCAGAAAGTCAAATGGAGCTCAGTGACAGATCTAGGCACAGCAGGGAACGTGGTGAGGAATGGCACAGCCCTGAAGGACCACCTAGACTGGTCACAGCCAGGATGTTTCCAGAGTCCACATGTGACTGAACACAGAGATGCCCTGGCTGCCTAGGGAAAAGAATTGTGTGCCCAACAGCCCTCCAGTAGATCTGTGGCAAAGCCAAGTATAGAAATCAGCTTTCTCCATCTTATGCCACCAGCCTGACTTGACGATCAGCAAGGCCCTGCATGAGTTCTGGTAAAGTTGGAAAACTTCTTGACGCAAAACCCTGTGGACGCTAAAAGTTTAAGGGAAGGCTGGACAAATTAAAAAACAAACAAACAAACATCAGATCTGGTATGTACATGGGAAAAAAAAAGTCTTGCTCAAGAAGTCCGTGAACTTTGTATGGATTGGGTATTGAAAGGAAGCATTGCATTATGCTTGACCTGTTATATGTTTCCAAAGCCATCTGCTTTTGGCCACCTACAGAGAGGAGACTCAGGAACCTCTGCTGAGCTGTAGGGCTGCTCTTTGTAGAAAAGCTGTGCGGATTAGTCTTTCTGCATGCTGCTCTCTCAGGTATGAGTTTTCCCTCTCCAGAGACCTGGAGCAAATGTATCTGGAGTATTGCACCAAGCAGGGCAGACAATTATTGTGTTTTCTGTGTGTTTTGGGAGGCTCCCAGGAAGGGTTGGGTGCTATTGTGCTGAATGCTGTGTGACTGCAGTGAGGACCTGAGTGGGGTTTCCTCTGTCCTGCTTCAGAAGCAGAAAGTATCTGAAAATTAGATGTTTCATCTGAGCTAATCTCTGCAGGCTGCTTTCAGCCAGCTGAGAGAAATCAGTCCTGCATAAGGACAGCTCAGTTTAGGGGACATTTTGACAGCTGGATATTCCCTCCATGACCTATGTACGTGTGGGCTAGGGTGACCAGCTCAGACAGAAATGCTCATCTTTTTGACATCTAGAGAAAAGAGAAGTGCCTCAGCTTGGAAGACAGCACAGCCCTTTCCACCTCCTGTGCCCAGGGCTGAACCACAGACTGATGGGCAGACCCTGGTGCACGTGCCTGTCCAAATCAGGACCTTGTGCAGACAGAAGGACCTGCTATCATTTCACAGGAGAGAGGCGGTGGTGTGGAGAGACCCAGGGAGCTTCTGGTGCCGCAGGGAGTTGTACGGTGGATTGCAGGATGAGAAAAGAGGAGGCGGGGGGAAAGGACCATATAATTTTTCACTGAAAAGAGAGACAGGACTCCCAGCAGACACAAGCCTGGGGTGGTCCTCATGGTCTTTCATCTTCCCTGTCACAGCTACTGACTGGACCTGCTCTGGTGGGCTGGTGCTGGGGGTCCCCACACTGCTGTCTGGGATGATTACTTGTGTGTACCTCTTATTTAACCATGTCTCAGATGCACAGTGAATCTCTCCTCTGAGCTGGGTTTGGTTTGAACCGTTAACTTTGTTCTCGTGTCTGGGCTGCCCACGTGCATGTGGGAGCGTTCCTGTTTAAACAAAACATTTCATGGAGAGTTTGAAGGTATATTTCAGCTAGAAACCATAGCAGACTCTGCAGCTGTAGTATTCCCTCTGCTTCCTTCTCCTCCCCTGCCATCCCTGCCCTCGGAGGACCCGCAGAGCAGATCAACACTGCTTCATAAATGTTTTACCAACTACCTAAATAGGCACAGAAGAGACTCTTCATCACAGATCAGAATCCTGTCACCAGACAATGGCGTTGTGCCATCAAAGTGATACCCATACTAAGCCTCTGGGACGCCACCAGGAGAGCAAGAGACGGTGTCTCTATGCCAGTGACACCATGCCTATTTGTTATGGCGTGGAGAGGGGGATCGCTGCCGAGGGGGGCAGGAGATCCGCTTCAAATGTGGTCCCTTGGCCCTTCCTCAGGAGATTTATCCCGGCTCTTTTCTGTTGATAGGGGAAAACACGAAGAGCCTATGGGGAAGGGTGCAGGGAGGCTGCCGATGCAGTTGATGCTGTGTGTCCTCCACCTCTCATCACTCAAGAGGGGTGTAAGAGCTTCAGAGCATCTCTCTATCCTTTCTCCAGTTGCTACCTCCAGGGGAGCTTCTATGTCCCCACATGGCAGGTCTAAAAGGAGAAACAAGGGCCAGGCAGAGGCACAGCTTCAGGTTGGGAGGATTGCATTCATCCTGGGGCTTCCTGTTCAAGGGTTCAGCCTCCCAACCACATCCTCCTCTGCAGAGGTGGCCGATACCCTGGACATGCCTTGGCCTTGCTCTGTTCATGTCCCCTCATGCGGGAGAGGGAGGGAACTTGCATGAGCTGCATCTCCCAGGTTGGAGTCCCATCCTCACTGACCAAATTTCTTCTTCTACCTCTGGCCCACTGGGGGCCAGATCTGATCTCCCACTAAGAGCAGTTGTGTTTATTTCCATTGGCTCACAACCATAAGACTAAGACCCCTCTCTTAGTCTTTACTCCAGCCTTCTCAATGACGCACGAGGGTCATTGCCCCTGGCTTTGGAGCAAGCTCTAGGATGAGGAGGAATAGATACAGCTCGGAGCAGAAACCCTGTCAAACTAAGCCTTTCCTACTGAGCCCATCATAGGACGTTTTGAGTCCTGGGGCTGCTGAAACTCTGCACAAGCTTGAGACTGAAATATTCTGTATTTGCTGAGCACACTTATTTTCCCTGATCCTTCCTGAATGCCAGTTATGCCACGTGGGCTGAGCACCGATGAAGGGCTGTTGGGGTGCATGCTGTGTACAAGCATGTAATACCTCTTGCAACAGACCTGCTTTGCGTGGTGGTAAATCACTCCGTAAGCACTCTGTGAGTGAGTAAGAAAACCCAAGGGTGGGTGGGTGACCATTAGTTTTTGCAAGCTGCAGACTCACTGGGGCAGCATTTGCCCCACTTCTTCCTGCAGCTGCCAAAGGCCATGTGCAGAGCTGGTGTGGGTCTGAATTTTGAAGAGCGTAGCACAAAAATATCACTGCTGCAAGGCCAATTTCATTTACAACCTGATAACTTTTACAAGAAAATAATAAGTTCTTTTCTTGCAAGGCAGACACAAATATGTGGTATCAGGCCTGCCTTTATTTCCAACCCTTCTGGGTATTAGCAAATGAGTCTGTCTCTTTCCAGTCTTCTGCCTCTTTTAGGTGCTTTATACTATTAGATAAACCCGTGGTAGAAGGAAAGGAAATGGAATTAAAAATTGATCTGCTCTACCTCCTGGGAGCTCTATGAAAGGCAACATCCCAGCATTTCCTGGGTAGAACAGGCGGAAGGAGAAATAATAACCCTTAAAAAGCAGAAAAAGGTGGGAGCATTAATTAGACTGAAAAGATACACAGGTTGCACTGCCTATATACTTATTTAGTAGTCAGACAGGTGGTGCGTAGGACTATCCAGATGCATGACAGGTGATCTTTCCAAAAAGCACTGTTGACCAAGGAAGCAGAACTGGCACCAGTTCCAGTCCAGTGGCCCAGTCATGTAGATTCATACACAGGTGATAATGGCCCAGAGTTTTTGGAAAATATCTAATGTTTTGGGGGTCTGAACTTGCAGCACTTTTAGAGGGCTCGAGTCTGCAGATCCATGTGTGTGTCTGGAGAATGCAGATCAGCAAGACCTGGAAATCAGGTCCAGATGCAGAGGATACAGATTTCCTCATGGATCACCTGCCTTGAGCGCGAATGGAGGCTGATCCAGGTCCCCGCTGTGCTCATGCACCTGACTCCCACGCACCCGCGCTCTGCAGTGACGTTATGTGGCTACCCGGAGAGTCAGAACATGGAACGTGCATAAGCACGCTGTAAAACACAACCAATGCAGTAAACACAGTGAAGATTACAGGGAGTGATTCGGCTGGCCTGCGTTAGCTGTTTTGCAGGGCTCCGGTGATGCAAAGCAGCTGTCAACTTGGCCATTCCCGTGAACAACCGTCTAGTATTAGCCCAGCCTTGCACTTGGGTCTGGGTATACTTGGGAATCCGCTCCACGGATTGCACCCTCGATGCACATATAGGCACTCGGGACACTGAAGGATGTCTTCAAGATATTGGCATGCTGTGCAAGTGCTGGGCTGTGAATAAGAAACCCATTGAACCGAAGCCAGCTGTGGAGAATGTAATTACACAGTTAAACTAGGAGACCACTGACAGTTACATAACAAAGGAAACCCAGCCTCGCTGGAGGCAAATTGCTTTTGTTCTGCTTGAGAAAGGAAGCTTTTGTTGACAGCCCAGATATCTGCTTTCAGACAGGAAGACTTAGAAAGAGTCACACAGCAATGTCTTACTCCATTAGATAGCTCTACCCAAGCTGATGGGCTTCCCTGTCCTAGAGGGCTGCCATTCTGGGCTGGGGCCATTAAAATAGTAAGTCAGCTAATCTCGTCCTCTAGTCGCTACCGCTGTCTGCGGAAAAAACTTCCAGGAGTGTATTAAAAATGTAGTGATTCATTTAGGACGTGCTGTTTGCTTCCTCCTCTCCTTCCCTGAAAGACAACTGCATGCAGAGGGGATTGTCTCCAGGTTTTCAAAGATCCTGATTGGGTTTGTTTAGTCTGTGCACTGCTGGGAAGTTGCCTTAGAGAAGGAAGGTAAAACTAAACAGGTCTTGGGCACAGAGAGGAAGGTGGACGTGGTGAGCTGGGTGGTCTTTGGGAAAATCATGTCACTGCTGAACTGTTAGAAAGACAGGTCTGGTGGGAAGGACTGTGCCCATTTTCTTAATTAAATGCAGAATAAGATCTGCTGTAATTGCTTTGGCGAGGTGCTGGAGCTGTTTTAGAAACTCTCAGTGACTGTCTCTCTCCCTTCATGAGGTAGTCTGGTCGCCTGCCCTACTCTCCTCTCTTAGAAAGCTTCTCCTGACATTTAATGCAATTTCCTTTGCTGTAATGTAAGGTCATTACCTCCTATCCTCGAGGGACATGAGGAATTTTTTTTTCTCTTCCTTCCTCTGTGCAGAAGCCTTTTATGTGTTTGAAGGCTGTAATCATGTGTCCCCTTGATCTCCTCTAGACTAGACGTCTTCTCTGCTCAGCCTCACAGATCATGAGTTCTCTGTCGCTCTTGGGCCACCTCAGGACACAGCTGGGTGTCTGCACAGATGATCTTTGCACTGCTATAAGGAGTTTTATGCCAGCCAAAGAATGCTGTTATTATTAATGTCTGCAGCCAAAGTTAAAGATTTCTCCCATATCTGGGATGTAGGACATGCAGCCTCTAGAAGGAAGGGGTCAAGGTCTCAACCTTGAATCCAGGCAGGCAGTGTAAAAAGCAGAGGACCTGTGATTTGCCAGCCTTTGATGCTAAAGACGTGCCTTGCTGTGTTCTGAGTGAGACTGTGGGGTCTCATGCAGGTACTGGCGGGGTTTCCCCAACATACAGACATACTGTATATAGGCTGGCAGCTATGGACTGTGAACAAGAAACCCACTGACCTGAAGGTTGCTGCAGTAGCTTCATGGGCCTGTGGAAACCCAGCCAAGAGGTGGCAAGGAGTCATTGCCTGCCAGAGTGGGACAAAGTCACCACCTCCACTGGATGTATTATTCCTGGACTCTGTTACTTAAGAGGGATGAGATTGCTCAGAACAAATGAACCAAAGGGATGCTTATGGCAGATGCATAACCTTTGAGACAAAAATCTTCTAATGTGTCCTAAACACCTTGATGGAGGATGTGCTGACAGCTTCTTGGTAAGTGGATACAGGCTAAGCACATCCTTGTGGCCTGAGGAGCCCTGTCAAATCCTCTGGGTCTCTCCAGGGAGGGAGAAGGATGGTTCTTAGTAGCATTGGCAGTGCTTGGCTGCAAGAACTGTGGAGTGATGATGCAGCTGTGGGACATCAGCTAAAGTCAGGAGATGGCAGGTTTGAGACACTCCTCATGCAACATGTTGTTAATCCATGGGATTCATTGCTGCAAGATGTGGCACAAACAATGCTGGAGCATGTCCAGAGAAAGGCAACGAGGCTGGTGAAGGGTCTGGAACACAGGGCTGGTGGGGAGCGGCTGAGGGAGCTGGGGGTGTTCAGTCTGGAGAAGAGGAGGCTGAGGGGAGACCTGATCGCTCTGCAGCTCCTGGCAGGAGGGGGCAGGGAGGGGGGGTCGGGCTCTTCTCCCAAGGAACCAGCAATAGGACAAGAGGAGATGGCCTCAAGCTGCACCAGGGGAGGTTTAGATTAGATATTGGGAGAAATTTCTTCATGGAAAGAGTGGTCAAGCATTGGAACAGGCTGCCCAGAGAGGTGGTGGAGTCCCCATCCCTGGAGGGGTTCATAAAACGGGCAGAGGTGGCACTTGGGGCCATGGTTTAGTAGGTATGGTGGTGTTGGATTGATGATTGGAATGATGATCTTAGAGGTCCTTTCCAACCTTAATGATTCCTAGTTTTTACTTTCATTAAAAAAATAATCCATCCCCCAAGCCAGGAAACACAAAATTATTCCTCTCCCCTTGATTGGTTTAGTGGTGGACTTGGTAGTGTTAGGTGAATGGTTGGACTGGATGATCTTAAAGGTCTTTTCCAACCTAAACAATTCTATGATTCTGTGATAAAAGACTTGCAGGGATTGAAGGCAAGTCAACCAGAGTTTCTTATGGAAGAGCAATCCACTGAGGATTTTTCAAAGCAGAGACCCCAACACTAGCTCACAAGCTCAGTGCGTCAGTGGAGTTGCCTAGTCTCTGACATTCTCCTGTGGGCAAAGCATTTTTCTCCTTTAAAGAGTTCTGGAATTTGCTGGAGTCTTTGAACCCTCATGACTACATCACATTAAACACTCTGCTTTGTTGCCTGGGAGTTGGCAGGTCTCTGACCTCTGCCTGAAGGAGCTGCAAAACTGTGCTTGATTGTGATACCCTTGATCTTGAATTCTAACATCATGCCTTTGATTCTGGCCAGCACCACCTGCTTCAGATGAAGACGAAAGAAATTTTGTGATACACAGCTATTAAATAGTCTTCCATTGGAAGAAGCTTCTTCTTGGCCTTTATTTAGAGCAGACCAGCTTATGTCCTGAAGCATGACAGTATAGATCACTTCCCAAAAATGTTATTAATGTTGTATATTAATGGTACTTCTCTCCATTTTTATGCCCATAAAAACTTGAATTACTTGAAACCTCCTCTACCTCTAGTCATAATGCAGTCTTACGGCAATGAGTTCCACAGATGAAATGTGCATTGGCTTATTAAAAAACAGCATGAGGGAGGGATATTTTAGACTAGACTAGACTAGTTCAGTTGGAAGCCTTTTTACCCAAAAAGCTACCAGAGGCTACTCCTCCTAATCATTCAGAAGTCTCATAGACATTTTCATAAGAAATAAGAAGAGTCAGGAGACAGTTTTGGAGAAAACAGATACCCTCCATAAACTCAGCTTGTCCTGCTCAGCTGACCAGGAGTCTGAAACAATATCCATGAGCACTCAGATGCAGGGCGAGAGGGAAGATAGTTATTTCAGAGTGGCTGCTGAAACCACGCCGTTGTGCACAGTTCCCATTGTAACGATCTCTCAAATCCATTAACTGTGATTCTTTTACACCCCCCTGCTCCCTCCCATCATGGGTTTATTTGCAGCAGAGGCAATGAGAAAGCAGAAAGCTTCTCTGGACAGATTCCATCCTCTACAAGGGCAAGCAGACACTGGGGAACATCGCTCCCCATCCTCATTTCACCCCCTGATCATCCACGATTGCTCTCCTGACATCAAACACCTTTGAACAGGAGCTGGCATAGCCAGAGTGTCCGCGAGATGCACATCTCCGTATATGTGCTCCCCTCCATGCTGAGGCTCCTTCGCAACTGAAAATAAAGAAGCTTCATCTGAAATAAGACACTAGATCCACACAATAGATTTTGGAGAGGGAGGACAAGGAAGATGTTATTTTTGGCTGCTTGCCTACAGCAAAACCAGCCACCACTCTAAAGTCAATACATCTGTATTAGTGAACTCCTGTGGGAGGTGCAGGCTAGAGATTTACATCAGTATTTGTAGGACAAACGTATTTTAAGGCCACAGATAAGTCTGTTGCTGTTATGCTTACCTTCATGCAGGCTTGCAGCAAAACACATCTCTCCTCTGAGGAACTTATGGCTCAGGGCCCAGAAATTAGGGTGTAGAGTTGTTTTGGTGATAACTCCCTCAGATTTCAATTAGTACCTAGGTGCTTTGAAAGCCAAGCCTAAAGAAGCAAGTTGGACAAAGGGGAGAAGAACCAAAAAAGGAAGGGGCTTCTCAGAGTCACCCCAGGGTGATTTGTGGAGCCAGAAATAGCACACAGGTTATTTTGGTGCAGAGCCATCCTCATCCTCATCCATATAAAGGTTAAGCACCTAACCTAGCGTGTTGTTCAAAGCTCTTTCTATAGACCACAAAGCAAAGCAGGAACAACCAGCAGGCGATACAAACCACCTTACATGGGATGAGAGGAGAGGTCTGACTGACATCCTGACTGTAGAAGAAACCTCAAGAAATAATCTTTAAAAGGCTAGATAAGGTGAGATTAATCCCACCTGCTGGTCTGCAGTTCAGCAGAAGCCAGCAGCACACTCAGTCTCTGTCTAGGCTGGTGTTCCCATGCCATGGTCCACAACAGCCGGTGGCTGACAAGGTCTTGACAGGTGATCCCCAGTTTCTCTACAGAACCAGAGTAAACACTAGCATTTTCAACTAAAGGTCAGAGGATTCAAATCATGGTGATCTGAAGGAAATATTACTGGCTAAGTTGCCTTGGCCACAGAAATGTGGAAACTATTGACCGAGCAGCGGCTTTCAACTTTTCTCTGTCATTTGTAAGCCCTTCACCATTTCTTGGTGGAGGTGTGGACCTTGTATCAAAACTGCATATCTATTAACGCCAGACTTCAGGGTTTTTATCCACCTTTCACAAACCCCTCAGGAGTATCCATCGCTGCCAATGAAGCTGGAGACTGCAGACTCAAAACCAGGGAGGTACGGCCTGAAACAGCAGGTACTGCTTGTGGTTCCAGGTGTTCCTGAAGATGATGGGAGTCTGTGGTGTAACTGTACCAGCCACTCTTCAGCATTACATGAAAATGCAAAATGATGGCAGGGACAGGGACTTGACATGGTTTCATCAGCAGTCCCTGCTCAAGTGGATGTTTGCCTTCTGGTCTTTGAAATTAGTAGGTTTATTTACAACCAGCTAAATGGCTGTTTTCTGGCTTTTTTTCCCAACAAAAGGATTTAAAAATTTTATTTAAAACACACCATTAGATTTGAAGTTTAATATTCTGGGCAGAAAGGAAGGATGAAAATTAACAGCTTTGCTGCAGTCTTGGAGGGATTTTTATTGGTAACAACCACTTGCATTGCTACGGCAGCTGCAGGTTTTGACCAGGAATTGGAACTGTCCAGAAATTACTACAGCATAATCACTTAGGCCAAAATCCACCACACGTACCTGAGCTGTCCTAGGGTGAGTCCCTCCAGCTTAGTCAACAGAGAAAGACAGACTCTGCTTGTGAGGGGTGATGCACCCTTTCCAGGTCTCTGTCTTGTTCCACTGACCACAGAGAGGAAAATCCCAAATCTTGCTTTGACAGAGGCAGTTCAGTGGCAAGAAACAAGGTGTCGAGTGCAACCTGATGCCCTGCAGTAGCTCACCTGGCCTCCAGTCCTGCTCCATAGAATCATAGAATAGTTTAGGTTGGAAAAGCCCTTTAAGATCATCCAGTCCAACCATTCACCTAACACTGCCAAGGCCACCAGGGGAGAGTAGTAATTTCATGTTTCCTGGCTTGGGGGATGGATTATTTTTGAATGAAAGTAAAACTAGGAATCACTAAGGCTGGAAAGGATCTCTAAGATCATCAGTCCAACCATCAACCCAACACCCCCATGCCCACTAAACCATGGCCCAAAGTGCCACCTCTGCCTGTTTTTTGAACCCCTCCAGGGATGGGGACTCCCCCATCTCTCTGGGCAGCCTGTTCCAATGCTTGACAACCTTTTCTGTGGAGAAATTTTTCCTAATATCCAATCTAAACCTCCCCTGACAGCTTCCTGCTAGTACTGTGCCATGTCTACCTGCCCTTGGTAGATATCTCAGACACCCTGGGTGCCTCTAGGTGACTACATGGAGGCAAATGAACTGAGCCTTCATCGCCTGTGTAGAGTGAACTGAATATCTCCCCAGGCACATTGCTGTGCTGGCTGGAGGTCCATGGACAAGCTCAGACCACAAAGCCCAGGTAGACACCTAGACATCTCAGAGCAGGCAAGAGGAGTCTCCTGCTCAGGATGCCCAGGACCAGAGCATGAGGCAGCCTCTGCCTCTAAAAGCTCCCAGCTCCAACACAGCCAAGAGGAAACAGGAGCACTTGGAGAAAGCAGCTTCCTGAGAATGTAAGATGCTCACACAGCTACTTGCAAAACCTGCGCTCACTTACTCCAAGACAGTCTCTGCATCCCCCAGAGACCACTTTTAGCTCTGGGGTCTTCCTGTGACTGTCCTCTTTTAGTCATGTTCAGGACTTTTTTTTTTTTAATATTTTTAATTCATGCACACAATGCAGGGTTTTGATCTTTCCAAAGGCGCATTTCCCAAACCTAACCATGAAAACTTCACTGTCAAGATCTCCTAACTCTGAACATCATAAATGCAAAAAAAAGACCAAATCATCCCCCAAAAGCTGAACAAATGAAACCAATTTGCTTTTGAGGCATTTGCAGAACACCACCTATTCATATACAAACAAAACACACAGCAGTAATCCCCAGAGGAGTAAAAACGCAGGAGATTATTGTTTCCTTTCAATTTGCCCTGACACTTTCCTCTACCACACAGTGACTGGCTAGCTGATGAACGTGAAAGACAGCAAAATAGCTTTTACTTTCAGTAACTCCCCTAACCTCTTTAGACATCTACTTTGTGAACTCCTTCCAGAGGACGGCTTGCTGAAGGACATGGCAGGAAGAAGATAATGGTATTTTCTTACTCATTTCCCCCTACTGTTTAAGGACATGGATAGCCAGCCATGCATCGGGACTGCAAGTTCTCATGCCTTTATCTGGTGTTTTTTAAGTCTGGTTTTGTTTGAGTCTTAGCTTCTGGAGTCATGTGTTGGGGGACACACAGCTCACATTTAAAATAAAAGCAAGCATTTCCCTGCCATGGCAGCCGAAAGAAGCTGGAGGTGATTATCTCCAGAGAGCCAGAATAAGGGGAGAAACAGGAAGAGAAATAAAAACTTCCCCTTTTTGAAAAGCTCATGATATTTTAAGAAACTGTCATAATTTTGGGAATATTTTCCACGTGTTAGCATTCAAATGGGTTGCTAAGGCAGGGTCTCCTTCACTGCAGCACTGGCTGCTACCTGCAACCCTCTTTCATTAGGAGGAGAAAAAGATGTCCGTTGTACTGCAGAGGCTGAAGAGGGTTTTTTCTACATGGCAGAGGAGAAAGGACTGACAAGGTCAATTGTTGGCATCAACTGGCAAAATAAATTCAGAGCAGACAGTGTTCACGGAAACCGGGAAGCCTTTGAGAACATCCTGCTGATGCCACTAACCACGATTCCACAAACGCAACATTATTGTCTTAAAAACAGGATGGCCTAAAGCCCACTGTGGTTAAAAGATGCAGTAATAAAACAACAAAACCAGAAAAAGGTAAAGAACAACAAAAAAAAAAACCCACAAAAAAAAAGAGGAGAAAGATGCAACGCTAAGCCAACAATGTTTTGCCTCGTAGGGTGGCCTACCACCTCCTGTTTGGAGGTGGCTGACGGTGTCAGTCGGCACTGATGAGGTCCCATCAGTGTCCCACCTGTCTACCAGGTCCGGTAGACAGACACAGAGTCTCCTGAGGGATGCTCTGCCTCTGTCCAACCCAGTGCTTCAGGTTGCCTCACTGCAGAAATCCACGGTATCCTGAGCTCACCACCCAGGCTCTCCCGAGAGTAGGGCAGAAATCAGTGACGCCATGGTGTCTTATCTGCTCCCCTTTAGGTGCCTGCTGTAGCATCTCTCTCCTTGCTGGATCTCTGCTGCCTATGGAGGAAAACTGGGTTACGTCCCTCCCTTGGAGGCTGTGGCCTCCAAAAGTAGGTGAGATCCATCTCATCTGACTTCCAAGCAAGTCTGACAGTGTCATGGTCAACCCCATGCTTGCTATGGGGACTCCTGCCTGCCTCCAGGCAGCAGAGATACAAGGGCAAATGTAACTTCGCTGAGCCAAGGTGTCCCCACGAATCCCTCACAGCATGCTCGGGTTTTGATCGCAAACACAGACCTCTCCCTCCTTACACCCGCCACTCTCCCAGCCTTGTGCATTTGCAGCGTGCTGTTACGGTCCCTTTCCCACCCTGGGATGCCCCGTGCTGGGCATGGCTGGGCCAGCTCTCCTTGCGTTGTCAGGGACTGGGAGGAGAGCGGGGTGGGTGGGAGCTCTGAGGCTGGGGACCACAGCCTGCTTCTCTGAGGGCAGTCCTCAGACGGGGCTGGCTGGTACCCTTCTGTCTTCAGATGACTTGCCATAGCAGATCCCCCGATCTTCTCCCATCCTGTGAGTTCACCTGTGGTGTCCTGTGATGTGTGGGGAGAAACCAGCATGGAAAGCCCTGCAAACTTCCCATGTGGACCTGAACCTGAACTCTTGACAGCTTTCCTTAGACTTCATAACACCTAATGTCATCTAAAAGCCAGATGCAGCTGAAAGCCTGTTTCATGTTGCCTTGGAAGGCAAAGCAGCCTCAATCACAGGGACAATGAAGGGGCCCTGTGTCCTCTGGTCCCCCCATTCCCAGGAACAGGAATCCCATTTATTTTTCTCTCCTAAGCTTCTGGCCCAGCCTTTAGGGCCTTGCCTTCCCACCCTCCTCTGCCACTTCTCCTGCCTGGTTGGTGTAATTAATTTTCATGCTCTCATACCCTCACTTTCTTGCCAGTGCTTGTGGGAAGGGATGTGCAGCAAACTCCCTGCACCGAGGATGCAGGAGGCAAGGCAAAGGTTCAGCAAGCAGGTTATAAAGCAGGCAGCCCTCTCCTTTCATACTCCTGCAGAAAAGCCAGGAAACCCACGGAAAGGCTTTCTTTCTTTCTATTTTTTTCCCTCTTCCCTTCGCCTTTCCTTTCCCGCCCCCATCAGCAGCCGCCTCCCCAGCCCGTCCCCCGTCCCTCCCGGCACCATGCCTCCTGGAACGTCGCAGCTCCGCTCTTTCATGAGCAGTGTGTGGTATTATGACTCCGGCAACGCTGAGCCCTGCCAGCACGCCTCAAACCACAGGTATCTGACCCCGTCCCAAGCCCCATAACACTGATTAATGTCCTGATTCACAACCCGATAGGGTCGGCACCATCGGTGGCCGAGACGGGACACCACCCCACTCCCTGCTCTCTCCTCCCCTCCCTGCAGACCCCTTCTCCCTTTGCTACGGGAGTGTGTGGGGGGATCCATTCCAAAAAAACCACCCGGCAGCAACCGTGGGCAGGGAGCGCGGGAGCTGCCAGCAGCGGCCGGGAGCCGTGCATGGTCGGGGTGCCGTTACAACAAGGCCAGCTCTGTGATTACGGCACATTAAGCTCTCAGTGCAGTGCAGGCAGCTCTGGGGCATGACGTTCTTCCCTGCTCCAGCCAGTCAGCTCCGGCATCCCCACCCCGTCTCCCTCTTTTTCTGGGCATGGAGGGGAGACACTGGAGGGCTTGACATGCTGCTCACCTGGAGCTGAGGGCAGTCACGGCCTCAGAGCTGTGGGGGAAGGCACGGCGGGGAGAAAAGCTGCAGTGGCTGTACAATGCCCTGCCAGGAGGTGGAGGGGAGGGAGGAGGAATGGTCCCTGAAGTGAAAAATACAGGCTGTGACCCATTGCAAGAGGCCAAATCATCTCTGGAGCACGTTGCCATGGGGCATCCATGCATCTTGCTGTTGGGATAGAGGCATCCCCACACTCCAGCGGTACTGGGGGGTGGCTGGTGGTGGGAGTCCCAACAGAGCCTTGTTTTAGGGCTGTTGATGCCTCGGATGTGATGGTAGCAGGGATTGAGCCAGGCACCCATGGAGTGGGACCTGCTGCAGTGTGGGATCCCTCCCATGGGACCACAAGCGTCAGCTAATCCTGTGTGAGAAAATAAATGACCTGGGTCCTGTTCTCTGTCTCCTTTGACCATGCCCATGTCCACGTGTCTACAATATCTTTTTCCCAAAGTAGTGTGGCCTCAGCCAAACCACCTCCTATAAAACACAGTGCACCTGAAATGTGTCTAAGCATTATTTGGGGTGGTGCAAGCTGGTAAGAGCTAAAGACAGGCCAGGGAGAGTGCTGGCAGTAAAACAGCATGGAGGATCGCAGGACAGCACTTCAGCCCTGGGCTGCCTGGTTTTACTTTTTAGTGAAGGCAAAGCCCTGTCCGCTGGGAGTGTCTTCAGGCAATGCCAAAGTTTTGTCTGTCCTCTCTTGTCCATCCTTCTCCCTGGGCTGGAGGAACAGCCCTGGTCCTCAATACCTCCTCTCCCTTAGCCAGCTCAAAGAGAGCCTCTTAGAATCATAGAATCATAGAATCATTTAGGTTGGAAAAGACCTTTAAGATCATCCAGTCCAACCATTAACCTACACTACCAAGTCTACTCCAAGCCAATCAAGGGTAGACTAGACTCTTGCCCCATCAAAGCAATGCCAGCCCTTGGGATGGGACCTGTCCCCTCCCTGTACGCTTGCACATACCTCTGCCCTGTTCCAGGGTTCAAATACCAACCCAAGGCTTTAAGCTAAGGCCTTGGTCCCTCCCAAAAATGGTCTTATCTCCTGCCATCTCATGACCTGTCTTCACGAGAAATATCCTCTTTGTGTCCCAGCAAACCAGAGATATCAGCTTTGCCTTCTTGGGCACCATCTGTTTGCAGCCAGGAACAGGTGATTTGTAGGAGGTGTGGGACCTGTTCCTCTGTCTGTCACACTCCTTTTCCCCATCCTTACAGCAAGAAGACTGGAAGAGGAGACACAAAATGCTGGGGTTTTATGGGTCAAAGAGCCTTCTCTTCCCAATTCATTCTGTTTTGCATTCTTCTGCAGGCTTTCTGGGAAACACGGCCTTCCCAACCTGATGCTTTTGGAGGCGTGAACTACAGATCTTTGTCTGGTCCACTTTCTACAGGGTGTTAACTCTGAACCGCAAAGATGTACTTCCCAATGGAGTATCCTTCCCTTCCATTTCATTTTAGATGTCCATTTTGAAAGCTGGCGGCTTAGGGCCAGCAGTAGGGTAAGAAGCAATGGTGCTACCAAGAGGCAAAAGGGAAAGCGATGAATAAGGAAATTCAGAAGAGAAGCAAAGGCTACTGCCACAGCAGTGAGACAACGCATAATTGGTTCTTCTGGAGGACTAACAGTGCTGATAATGAAGGCTGGCACTGTCAGTAGACTCCAGGCTGGAAAAGGAGTTGCATGCCCAGGTCTAGTAGATCTCTGTGCACACCGTACGGACCCTCACCTATGCATGCCCCCAGCAGCAATGCTGATGGCTATTATGCAGCATATTTGGCTGCATTGTGATTATAGGAGGGATGGGTGATTCACCTCTGTGTCAGCAGAAACAAGAAAAGTGGCAAATGGAAGGACGCAGGCATCCACCTAGGCAGGCTGCAAAGGCTGGGCTGTCTGCTTCTACTCCACCTCAGGCCTGTCCTCCACCCAGCTCTCTTCATGGCATGGCATCAGTTCACCCTTTAGCTTGGCCATTGCTCTGTTCATCTGGGTAACTCAGAGCCCTTATCGCCCCAGGAAGCGCTGAGTCAGGTCAGCCAAGCACGTGCCCGCATTGACCTCTATGGAGATCCTCTTAGTCTTCAGACTTGTTGGCACAGAACCCCGGCCAGATCCTTACCTGGGTGCAAAACTAGGTCTGACTCTGTTCCATTTTCACCAGCTGAAGCAAGCTTCCCTCCCCCTGCTCCTCCATAAACCTGAGTCATCTTTTGCTGATGACAGAGCAAATCAGGAGTATACAGTAGCTGTGACTTTGAATGGCATGATTTCCCACTTCCAGTGCCACAAAATAGGTGCAAAAGGCACTTAAAGTTCAATTTGTTGATCACACTGCCGTTGTCAATGACACCAAGGGATGCAAGGGCAAAATCAGTATAAAAATTTGGGTAGGAGAGAAGAAAAAGCAATCATCTATTGCACAGTCTGCTTTAAACAGTGATGCTAAATTTGCTCAGATCTCAAAGATTCAGACATCATTATTTGGCATCCTTTAAGAATGGACCCAAATCCACAGCTGAATCCAGCCCTGTCCTGTGGTTTGAAAAATCCAGCCTGCCTGCGTGCTTATCATCCTTCCACACCGCCACCATAGCCAGAAACAAGAGTGACACCCCCGGCTTTCAGATCCCCCCCCCCCAGATTGCTCTTGTTTAAATGCTTTCAAGAAGGCATTCATTGCACAAGGCAGCCAGCCACAAAAGAAGCTACTGAAGCATGGCCGAACATGGTTTGGAGAAGCATCTGGAAACTGCGAGCTTGTCATCCGACCCAGATCTCTCAATTTGCAGAACCTTCTCCCTTCCAGTCCAGCTGCAACCCAGAGCCAGGAGACTGGGACCAGCATGTGCCAGTTGGACTTCTCCAATTTACCTTCCGTCTCCCTCCTTATTTCCCTGCAGTAACACTGATTGACATCAGATGAGACTCTCTTGGCCCTTCTTCACTCTACAGGAACACCACTGATTTACGCCAGCAGAAGGCTCCGGCCCCTTGAGCTTTGTGGTTGCTATGATGAGGTTAAGGCAAATCACAGAGAAAATCTGATCCCAGGAATGAAACAAAAAAAACCAACAAACATGCTTCATTGTGGTGGTGAAAGGCTGACGGAGAAACACCAGTCATGGTGGGAAATGAACTGGAAATGAAGCTTGTACTCTGCAGTGGGATCATATGGTGGGATGCTCCGAGACTGTTTAACAATGCTACAGCATGAGTCAGAGCCGTTCAGTTATACCCGCACGCTCCCTTGTACACACACGCATACATAACAGTTTTGTACCAAATCCCGTCTCTTTGGCAGCTGAGGAAATAAGACCTCGAGGCCCACCCAGGTTCTGTGGGGTGCAGTCACAGGTGATCTGTGGCGGGATGCCCTACAGCTGAGCAGGTCCCTGGAGGCTATGGGGCAGCTCTGAGATGCACCAGCACCCCTTGCTGACATCTAAAGCCAAGCGAGGGAAATCAGCCCTATCCTGCTTTGTCCCCATCCAGTGGCTAGCCTGGGTAAACAGTCCTGGTAATTCAGCACCGGCGAAAACAAGCCATGTCTGCATTAGATAGAGTGCATCAGACCCTCTGACCACCTACTGGTGTGTGTTTTAGTAACCACGGCTATTTAGACTGGGAAAACGTTTCCACCTCAGTGACTTTAGAGCCATCTCTCTCTCTTTTCTGGGAAGAACAATAAAAATAAACCACGCTTCCAAATGCAGAGAGTCCACCTTCACTCCCCACAAGTCCTCTGTGCCTATGCTGCACATACAGAGCAAGAAATACCTGCAAGCACACAGAAAGTCAGTGGGAGAGCTAAATCTCAACTAAATCTCAACTCCTGGTCTCCTCTCCTTACTGAAGAGGCAATTTTAGAGCAAACAATTCAGTGAGCGTAACCTTGAGGGCACTGGAAGAAAACATAAGCTCAGAGACAATTTCAGGGATATCAACTCTGAGAGGTTAAAAGGCTTCATAAGCTGATGGCTCTTGATAAGCCAGCAATTCTAGCTTTTGAAGCTCTATATGTTGGTCATCTCTTAGCAGTCCCACCTCTCATCAGCTCCCTCCCAAAAATTTTTTTTGCTGTATTTTTATTGAGCTGAGTGAAATTGCTAACCATGAAATAGATACACTACGTAATGTTGCTTTATTGATCTTACTCTTCGAGTGCGGCCAGGAGAAACGGGTCATTTCCTTGCAACCACTCACCATAGCTGGTGTCTCAAAGCTACTTTAACTCTGATTGCTCAATGTCTGAAAGGAGGAGTGGTTGGGATGTAGGAGTTGAGAAGAAAGTCAAGGTAACATCGAGGCATGGCAGGGGTTTAGGCAATAAAAGTGGGGTAGATGGAAGTAGCATGTGAAGTTCATGGAAATCTGTCCGGTGGTTTCACTGAATTTTGGGATTTGATTTGTATCTTTGCAAAACAAAAGAGGCTACTGGCTGTTTGCTCCTGAAGGAGATCAGGCATTGCCTAACGTGTTTTAATTCACAAGGTCAATGAATTAATTACTCTGCGGGTCAGCCTATGGTTTCTTACAGCTGAGCCATCTCAGGAGCCCTTGGCCTCACTGTGTCACTAAATAAAGTGGGTTAGAGACTGTTCCCAGGGCTTGCAGGCAAGGGAAGCTGTAGTAACATGGTCGGGTGTATGAATCAATCAGCCTTGTCTTTTGGTGGGCTTCATTGTGCCTACAGGGAGTGGGCTGAATGCAGCAACATGTGTCTTCCAGGTTGGTCAAAAATGCTGATTTCTTTCTCCCTAGCCTTGTGACAGAAAGGCCAAAGACAGCAACAGAAATGACAGAGCAGGATGTCATCACGATGGGGAGATGGAGCAGGAGAACAGCACGGTGCAGGAAAGTGTGAACAAAATCAGGTTCAAACGATGCTCCCAGGTCCAGCAGTCTCAGCCTTCCTGGGCAGAGCAGGGCCAGGGTGCCTCCAGTTTCTGAAACCATGCTTTTCCTCCTGAGCTAAGAAATGTCCCACTGCGTGTCTGCTACCAGCACCATTCGTGTGCTTAGTGTATGGCATGGGCTCAGGGCTCTCCTGGGATGCTGTACTGCCTCGAGCGCCCAAGCAGTATAAACCAGGTGAATAAATCAAGGCAATGAGATGAAGATTAAATAACTTGCTAGTGGTCCTAAATAGTGGCAGAGTCCCCCAAAGTGCCACTGAGCCTCAGTTAATTGATCATTTGTCCTCTGCTATGTGGCCAAGAGATGGTAGCTCCCTACCATCTGCTGCTCCTTACAAAGTGCCTCATCCCTTAATCCGTGCCAAACGTGAGCTAGGTTTTGCACGCCACTTACTTCTCTGTTAAAACATACTGAAAAAACCCATTTAGGTCCCAAGCCAAAGTTCAGTGAAGAAAAGAAAAGGTTTTCTAAGGACACCCAGTGACTTTCAAACCTGCCTTTACCGATGCGATAGAGGTTGCTTCTTGCTCTCAGCGTGGCAAGACCAAGCAGATAAATACACTGCAATGCTTCGAGAGAGGGGAAAGGGAGACTGAAGTAAAGATAACATCGAGAAACCCTGATTAGCAACAGGGCAGTCATGCGAAAAACGAGATAACCAGCCTGCCTTGGGTGCTGAGACAGCAACTCCTGTCTCCAGCCCTTGCCCCAGACACTGATCTAGGAGGTCTTTTTCAAGAGGCCAAGTCTTCTTCTGATGAGCTGCCCTTGTCCAACAGACGGCTGATACTTGAGGTCGTTACGGTGGAAAGACTCAAAGACACCAACCACCTTTGGACTTTGAAGGCTCGTTTGTTCTGCGCTTTGCCAGGGTCGGAGAGGTGGGCTAGGGCGGGATGGCTGTGCTGCCTATTCCTGCCTGGCTCAACACCTTCCTTGACTTGAACGTAGCGGGAATCGTTTGGCCTGATCATTTCACTGTCCCTGCAAGCAACAGACCAGAAAGCAGGTAAGTAGGTACCAGCTGTGTTTTATCTCAGCTACTCCGGGCCACTTCTGAGTCTTGGAAGTCCCTGTTTATGTCTGTATTGCTAAATACAAGGGCTGGGTTCTGTCCTCTGGCCCTGATGCCAAGCAGCAGAGCACACCTCATGTCTACAAGCCTAAACTCATTTTTTTTTTCCCTGAAAAAAGAGTGTGGTCACATCCAGTACCCTTGACCTGTGTTATCCTGAGCCATCACTAGGCACTAGCTACAGGACTCATCAGCTCAGATGAAAACTCTGCCAGGAATTGCGCTAACCATCAGATGGTGAGGCTGATGGAGGGGAGGTTCAGAGGTAGCACGGAGCCTACGATGAGCTCAGCTGCCAGCCCCATGGCTCATGTTGCTCTACGCGTGTTTATTGCCAAGGAGCAGGAGGTACAACAGGGAGCAGAGCAGGGGTGTGTACCTGTCAAAAAGAGGATTTTGGGGGGCTTTATGCCAGAATAACTTGACTCTACAACCATGGTGTCGGGGCAAACCTGCACACATTGCTGGCCGCTCAGCCCTTCTTGTCCCCACTTCTGTGACCCAATCTCTCCCTCATCTGTCTCGGGGACTCATCTGAGCCTTTGCTGTGTAGATGCCATTCATTGACCCTGCAACAAACCTTCTCCTACATTTATTTTCTTTTTTCCACCTTGGATTAGTTTGGTGCCAGCTCAGTGAGCTGAATCAGCTCACAGAGGGGTGCACACGGTCAGGAGGGAAGGAGGGAGACAGGAACACAATCCCTGTGCTGCTGAAATGCTTCGAACCAGGGATGCTGGAGGGGTGAGAGGGAAAAGGGGCAGAGAAATCCACTTTCTGCTTTATTGGGTAAAGGGAAAAACATGTGGCCAGAAAGACAGGCCAGCCTTGCAGAAGATTTCAGCAACTGAACCATCACCTGAATACTGTCAGAGGAATTTGTGTTACAGAAGGATCAAAGTATGACCTGATAAGAGGGAGCCAACAGTCCAAAATTTTCCATTCTTGAAAACTGGGTTTCTGGAAGTCAATCCAAGCTAAGCCTCCAAAGGAACACCCTAAAACACAGAGCTCCTCTAATCACTGGCAAGAGTCATCGTGGCCTCAGTGGAAATAAAGGGGTTAATGTCAAGCCAGGTACACTGAGCGTGAGTTTGGGTGTTTTCTTCCCATGACACAAGAGAGCAAAGCTCAATCTGACCCAGCAGGTATTCTGCTGGCTGAGTTTCAGCCTCAAGTGTAATTTTTTTTATTACTGCGTCGTGAAAGGCACAACACAAAGATCGTCTTTAGTGCACCAGCCCTTGCAAGGCCAGCTGAAGTTTGAGGTGTTACGGGTCGAGATAGCCAAATTATATTACAACAGCCAAGTGGACGCAGAGGGAGAAAGCAAATTCTCCATGTTGGGGCAAAATGTCTTTGATATGGTCTGATCTTTAACACAGGCTGATCCTGTTGAGTTCTTCCTTTCGGACAGGGCTTGCCCTAGGGAACACATTTTCTTTGGGTTTTTTATTGTTGTAATGGTTACTAATTGAGAGATGCTAAAACTGCACTTAGAGCAGGAGCTGAGCAGACAGACAAACCCCTCCATGCTTGCCCTTTTGCAGAGAAACAGCCCATCCGAAAGGGAGGGGGATCCCTGCTGGCTTCTCCCTTTGATCCGGACAGTGTCAAAGGGTGAGGAAGTTTGGAGGGATCAGAGCTCAAAAGGCCGAGATGAGCCCAGCACGAGCCATGGGGATGGGAGAGCTGCACAGTCTAGTGGGTACCTAAACACACGCCGGACTCCATCGCCCTCTCCCAGTGGTGCGGGACGAGGATTGAGCCGTTCGGCAGCAACGAGGATGAGTTCCCAGGAAGGGTTTAAATCAGAGGCAGCCATAGTCTGGCTCTGCTATTCCTTCCTCCTCGTCTTTAGGCGCAAAGCAAATGCAGCGACTGCAGGGCTTAGCTGGAGCCATAGCTTTGCTACCAACTCCAGGGAGCAGGATTTCCCCAGCCCTGCATCCCAGTGCCAGGAGAGGTGCTTTGCCACCTCAGCCCACGCTGCCTGGTCGGAGGCTGCATGGTAATAGCTGCCATTTAGGGGGTTCGGTGTGATGAGTGTGGTGTCCGTGCCCCAAATAACTCTCCAAACCAGGGGCTGATTTCAACTGCATTTTGTCGAGGGGCTGAGCGGCGCATTTCCCAAGCGGAGGGAAATCCTCCAGCCAGCATCTTTACACCGTAGGAGAGTCCCTTATCAGTACACCCAGCCCAGGAAAAGAGACGATAGGAGACACACAGCTGTGGGATGACTCTCAGGCTCTCAGCATCATTTTTCAAAGGCACATGGGAGCGCAGGGAGGCGGCGGCAGGGGCAGCAGCTGTCTCTGCTTGAGATGTCTGGGCTGGGGGTACCCCTCGCAAGGACTGCAGACACACCGCCCTAGCCGGAATAATCCCACTGATCTCAAAGCACCGCTCTGGGGCTATTTCTAGGAGGCAAGAAACCAAACAACAACTGCCTGGACCTGAAAGATGCACCTCGGATTTCATTTCCTCCAGCCTTGACCCCGCTCTGCGCACAGTTGCCCTGCTGCTTTTCCTCTTCCCAATGCAAGGAGCTCACACCAAACTCGGCTCGCTCAGGTCAGACTTGCCACCGGGCAGCTGAACTTTTTTTGGCTTGCACGGGATGAAATCACAGCCCATGCGTTACCCTGACACGGAGGCTTGTTTGCTTTATATTTTGTGGTTGAGTATTTTATAGTCCAGGGATATCTGCTAATCCCAAAGCACAATAACAAAAATCTTATCTTTCATAAATACACAGGGCAGGGATGGGCACGCTCCCAAGTGTGTGTGGAGAAAACAACATTTCAGACATTGTTTCCCTGCACTCGGAGCCTGTCTTTATTTAATGAAGTTAGACAGCTAGTCAGGATTTGCAGGATCTCTATATAGGATTATTTTACTATTATTCTTCTTTTCATTATGGGCCATATTCTGAGGCAGAATATGATTCTCTTTCCCTTCCCACTATAAATTATTCAACTTCAAATCCTTCCCCTTTCCAGATCCATGAAGACGTGGGTCTGATCAGAGGAACAAGAGACAAGTCAAAGAGCAAAACACCGACCGGCACCTCCTTAATCCAGTTGCTCTACTGCCTGAGCACCGGGATCTCAGCTGGTTGGTGACCCAAGAATCGCTTTGGTGTGAACAAGAGTTTTTCTGATTTATGCAGGACCTTCCTACCGGAGATTAACACCAATGCTGGTGTGGATGTGGCTCCCTTGGGAATAGGGGCTGGGACCCCTCTGCAGGTGACCTGGCTGCGCTTGTCCCTGTTTTGGGTTATGCCTGCAAGAAAGGGCTCCAAATCCCCTCCTGACACCCCTTGAATTTCTGGGGGATTGCTACAGCTTCTCTGCAAAATCAGAGGCAAACTTCAGCATTGCCCAGTGGGGCCAGGGCTGGGAAATTACAGGCTGCAACAAACGGAAAGGGGTTGAGACCATTCTGCTGCTAAAATGCATCCCCCTAATGAGCAGCACCTTCTGGAAGGCACCGAGCGCTGCTAAAAGGCAAGACCCCCACAGTAAAGTGCAGGTCGCTTTTGCAACCCCTTTCATACCCCATACGGACCTGCTTCCCTGGGTCACGTTGAGCTGAGCAGCTTGTAGCTGGCTCAGGTTGATACCCGTTTCCCAAAACGGAGCTATTCTGATCCAAAGCCCTGCAGAAGGCTGGTGGCTTCTTCTTATTCTTCTTCTTATTATTACTATTACTATTATGATGAAGAATATCTCCTCCAGTGACAACTGGGTTGGGGGGCTGCTGGGCTGAGGCTGGCAAGAGAAGGAAACCGAGTGAAAACCAAAGGGGTCAGCAGACCACACCATGGGGCTTTCTGCTGGGAGGTGGGACATGGGGAGGTTTTTCTGCAAGGAGCTCTGGCAGCGCCTTTCAGATAAAATCCTAGTGCCGACGTCTTAACTTCTCCCATGCTCTGCTGACGTCAGACCCTACTTTTAAAGCTCCTTTTGCGCACATCTTCTTTGCAAGCCCATGTTTGCAGGGCTGTCTGGCTCAGGCCAATCCTTCTTCCCTGGCCCTTGGACAAAATAGCAAAATTAACCCAAATTTACCCGCTTGCCCTGCCAGACGTCAGGCACAAAGCGCTCAATCGACAAGCGAAATTCCTCTCGCTGTTTAGGCAGGTGTTAACCATGATATTCCCAGGGAAATGCTGGGGGAGGACTTCTCCGGATTGTCAGGGGAGTTGGAGGAGAGCAGAGCTTCACCCAATACTTTACCCCACATCAAAGACTGTCTGTCCCTCGCAGCTGCCCCTCAAAAGCTCAGGGCAGGGATGCTGATCTCCCTATGGATTTTGCGTGGCCGCAGGCTCATGGCGGGGCCGCGATTTCTGCATGGACACTTTTGCTTCTGAGGGCACCCACTCCCACAGCATTTTTCCACATGCTGAATTTCCCACTGTGGTTTACAGTTAATGCAGCCACACGCAGCTCGCATGCTGCGGAGATGTCATTCAGCTGCCAGCGTCCTGCCCCATGTACCAGTGATGTACCAGTGACCCAGACAATTAAAGAAAGCATTTCCCATCCCTACTTCAGCACTCCTGCTGCGAAAAGTGCCTTCATTATCATCTTTGCCCGCTGGCAAAAGGAACAACGGGAGCGACAGCTTCAGATTTAGGATGCGTCGTGCTCTGCCCGATCTCAGCATCACCAAGTCTCAGATGCAAAGCAACCGAGCTGCGAAGAGCCCAGCAGTTAGGGTCACGGTTCTCAAGACTCAAACCTTCCAGCCTCAGACAGATGAATTGTGCCCTGAAGCTCTGAGCGACCGGCTGCCTCGGTCTGCAGGAATCCTCCTGACTCAAACCCCACAACAGAGCTTTGCTCTGCTCTGCTGGGGGAGTGAAAGGTTGGGTACCACTTTTAGCTTAGCCCAAAGCTGCCACGGAGCCTGTCTCTAACTTAAGTCCTTGCATCCCCATCCTTCTGCAGCTACCCTCATTGATTTTTGCTTGTTGCTTCTAGGAGAGAGGCACTTGGTGACTTCTATTGATGGCAGCACATAAAACACACTCAGACCCTCTAGCCGAATATAAAGCATATATACATATATACGACCCTTCTTATAGCGTAGCTACCGAGACATCACCGTGCTGAAACATGCAGTCAATACCGTTCCGTGTTTTCAAAGTTCATTTAAAAATCAAGTTACTTTGGGAAAGATGCAACAACAGCAAAAAAAAAAAAAAAAAAAAATCAGGCTCTAGGCACCCTGCAAGTTGTTCCCTGCCTCGCAAGTTGTTGTACAGTGGGATGACATGGGGCTGACCTTCTTATTCTGCCTAAGTGGATGCCAGAAGGGACGTACAACATCTCTGCAGACCCTGGATTGCCAGGACAACTTGTCAAACCTTCTGGCAACACCTTCAGCTGTCAATAATGGGTTTGAAAAGCAAGCGAAGTGTCTGAAACGTGCACTTCAGCCTGGGCCTAATTAAAGCGAATGGGGTTTCTAGCGGCAGGACCCTAAATCAGTACAGCAGGGGATCAGGCTTTTGGAAATGCAACAGAGCAAACACTCCCGTGCATTCCTCCCCCAGCCCTTCGCAGCAAATTTCCCTGCTTTCTTGCCCCTCTGTGATTCTGGCAGAGCTATTCCTGCTTTATGCCCAGGTCCAGCTTGCCCCGAGCCGGTGCACGGGGCACGCTCAGCTGCTCCAGCCATGAGCCCTTGTCGCCTACCAGCGCTGCTGAGCAAATCGCTCTGTGATCTGAAAGCGTTTGTTGTGATGGGAGTATCGAAAATAAAAGATCCTCTGAGAACCCGAGACGGCTGACACTTGGTTCACTGGCAGGTCCTCTACACCTTCTGGAGGTACCGGGATGTACTGGGACAGGGGAGGAAACTTGGAATGGGACTAGAGACGCACCATGCAGCCTTGCCTGTCTTGTCTGCGTCCCGAAGTTTGCTGATCTGCAATCTGACTGTTTCACGTACCTGACTTTCACCGGCAGCAACCGAGACACCAGTTAGCAGAAATTTTGGTGCTGACTTCAGCGGCAGCAGGGCTGTGGAGGTGGGGGGTAGCAGGTGCTACGGGACCTACGCTGTCATGCTACGGCCCCAAAGCCATACGTGGTCATGGAAGGATGCTGATCCAACTCCAGAACAGGGGAGAAACCTCAACCGTCACTAAAACCTCAACAAATCTACAAGCGGTCCTCCCAATTTTCTTTGAGTTTTGAGAGGTTTATTTGTGCTTAGAGATAGAGCAAGACAGGGATGGACTGCAGCAATGATTGTTTTCTGAGGGGCTGTTTCTTCTCATTTATCAACGAGATGTTTCCCTCTAGCATGATGCTAGACATGGGGGGGAAATACCCCCCTACCAGCCCTGCACCAGGTCCCAAGCAGTCCCTACCAAACCCACAGGACGTGGCCCAGGGTGATTGTTCCTAGCGGGTCAGGGAGGACCTGGCTGGAGCCAGGGTCATGGGGAGCCCGCTCCCTTCCAAACACATCTCCATCCCTCACGGAAAGCAGACACCGCTTTAGGTGGTGGCCATGCCCCTTCCTACACCAGAAGGCACTGAGACACGGCCAGCGGTGGTGGGGATTCCAGGGATGGAGAAAGCACATGTCAAAGCAGCATTCCCATCAGTGGGTTAATATCTGGTGGCTGGTTCTGTATGACATTTCCCTTCACTGCTGCAGAAGTGCTTTGGAAACCATTTGGGGCTGCAGAGGAGGGTCTGTAGATCTTAGCCCATTCCCCCCCACCACCATCAAGGCAGTTTTGATAGACTTTAGCCCTTTTTGCTACTTCTGTAAAAGTATTCTGCCTTGGTGTGTGCAGGAACAGGTGAAAACAGCGCCAGGAAGCAAAGGGTTAATACTACTTTCATGCTCCAGAGTGTAAACTGCCTGCGAGCCCTGCACTCTAAGGTCCTCTCCAAATTTAATCCCAAAGAGGAAGACACTGTTTCGCTGACATGAAGCAGATTTGCAGATTAAGAAGATTAAATTAAAATTAAATTTGTCTGTCTTGTGGAGGGGGGTGGATAAAAAAAAAAATAAAAAGAAAATGAAAAAATTGCCCTTTACTTATAGGTGTCTTTTAATTTATCCTCCAAACGCTTTCCCCAGACCCCTGTCAAACTGCACGCGTTCCTGTCCGGAGGGGTTTAAAAGTGATTCAAACTCTTCGGGAAGCACAGACATTTTAATTTCATCTGGTGCAGCAACTCTTGAGACCAACTGCACACACTATCTGCCAGCAAAATAAACCACTGGGCTGCAAAAAAAAAAAAAAAAAAAAAAAAAAAGCAACCCAAACCCAGCGCTCTGCCTTCTAAATCCTTGATACAGTAAATTACTCATCAAGGAAACAGCCGCGCGGATCGTTCAAGAATGCGAAGGGAAAAGATTGAGGGACTCACCAGAGCGTAGACTGAACTCAACACGGAGCAGCAGAGGATCAAACCCAGGCTGTGATAAACCAGATATGATCCCATATCCAAGAGGCTTCTTCCAGCATCCAAGCTCGCGCAGGGAAGTAGGAGGACGAGAGGGCTTCCAGCGCTCCGGTTGCGGATGATTTCTCTTTCTCCTTCCCTCCCGCCCCCCCCCACCCCCCCCCCCCTCCAGAATTTGTGTTTGTTTGATTGTTTGTTTGTTTCCACAGTTTTAGCCAGAAAGGCACATGACAAGAAAGCCCGGTCCTTTGCTCCGTTTTCTCATGGCTGGAGATCTGGGCAGCTCCCTCAACGCAGCCGAGGAGCCCATGCGAAGCGGAGCGACTTCGCTCCCTTCAGAGCTGCAGCCCCCGGTGCTGTTTGTTTTCCGTGTGCATCTGTCTCAGAGCAGAAAAAATCACATCCATATGTCAAAACTGCTCTTCTGGTTCCCTTTTATGAGGCAGTGGGAAGTTCAAATAATTTCTTTGTCAAACGCAAACACACAGAAAGAGGGAGAGAGAGGGAGGGAGGGAGGGAGAAGGCGAGAGAGGGGTGGAAGGGGTGGGAGATTGGAGAGGGTGGGGGAGGCTTTTAACCACTGCTTTATTTTTAGATCCAGTAATTTTATCTTTTAGGTTTCAGAGGGGTTTGGAGCGGGGGGGGGGTGGGGGGAAGAAAAGAGGCTTTTTTTTTTTTCCCCCCCCGTCTTCTCTTTTCGGCATGCAAACAAATCGCAAAGTCGAAAGTTAAAAAAAGCGAAAACTTGGAAATATTTTCACGTAGCGATTACCTTTTCTCAAACAGTGGTACTCGGTGGGTTGGGGGGGGATTTTTGCTTGTATATCCCGGCGCGTTTCAGTCCCACAATAGGTTTATTCTGCCAGCCTTCCAGGTTGCAGTGTGTTTTAGTTGCAAAGAGGGATTTTTGCTTCTCTCGCCCTCTCCCTCTCAAAGGATCTGCAGTTTCAAAAAGCCGATTGAGTACAGCATGAGAGCATGGGGCTGCACGGTCGCTCCCCCCCGCCACGCCACCCCCTTTAAGTAGCTTATTTTAGATTTATTTTTTTCCCCCCGCCGCGGCAAAACCACTTTTCACTTACTCGGCGAAATGTTCTGAAATCCTCAGATTTTTTTTTTTTGGGGGTGGGGGTGGGTTTTTTTTTTTAACATTTTTTTCCACTCACGCACCCGCATGGGCAGAGTCCTCCTGTTCCGTGCCCGGGAGGAGCCTCCCAAAAACCGGGGAGGGGGCTTGCAGCCTCCCGGGGCTCTCTCAGGACCTCAACCTGTGTCCCCCCCCATCTCCTTCCCCACCTGGATTTCACCCAGCTTTTCGGAATTTCAGGGCAGGGATATTACTCCCAGCTCAGCTGGGAGGTTTCATTCATAAAACTAGGAGGCAAAAAAAAAAAAAAAAAAAAGGAGGGGAAAAAAAAAAAAAAGCCCCCCCTCCCACTCACCCCAAAGCCAAGCTGTTGGGGGTTTTATTTAAGAGCTGAAAGCAGGCTCCAGCCACCATCCCCTTATCATTTTTTCGCTGTGGGAGGAGAACCGAGGAGGGGAGGGGGCTAAAAAATCACGACAAGGATGCACC
This sequence comes from Pelecanus crispus, assembly GCF_030463565.1. NCBI lineage: Eukaryota > Metazoa > Chordata > Aves > Pelecaniformes > Pelecanidae > Pelecanus > Pelecanus crispus. Next base: position 2,017,092 of record NC_134644.1, read on the forward strand.
ACGCGGGTGAACACGCACAGAGGCGGACACACGGCTCTGCGCTTAGGGCTGACTCATTGGGGGAACTTTGGAAATCAAGTCGTGGTGGGTTTTCTTTTTTCTTTCTTTTTTTTTTTTTTTTTTTTTTCCTTTCCTTGCAGAAGCAGCGGATATTTAGGAGTTGAACGGTAGCAAGGAGGGGAAAAGAAAAAAAAAAAAAAAGCCAACCTCCTCTCTAGATCTATCAGGGAGCAGACGGTACAAACATCAAGTTTTCGCAGAGTGGAGCTGTGTGCATTTCTGTTTTATTTTTTGGAGTGAAGAAAAAAAAAAAAAGAAGAGAGAGAGAGAGAAAAAAAAAAAGCCAAAACTCTACAGTCGGTTTGTTGCTTGCTTTTTTTTTTTTTTTTTTTTCACAGCCCCATGGTTGTGAATAGGTGCCTTCAGCTAATTTTATGAAAAGGGGCTCTTTCCAAGGCTAAGGTAGAGTAGGGCTTCCTGTAAAGGGGGGGTGGGGGGGAAGTTCTGCTCTTGATGCAATCTTTTCCTCCTCCTCCTCCTCCTCCTTACAAACCCTCTGCCTCTCCCTGCCAGCCTCAGCGGATCTCCCCGCTTTTGGGGGGAGCAAGGCAGGTATAAAAGTGCCCCCCCCCACCACCTGGCTGGGACCCCATTGGTTGGGTGTACCCAGCCTGTGACCAACGGGCTGGGAAGCACGGGGTCAGTCCTGCATCCCTCCCACCCCACCCCACCCCACCTCTTCCCACCCCACCCCATCCCACCCCATCCCATCCTATCCCACCCCACCCCATCCCACCCCATCCCATCTCATTCCATCCCACCCCACCCCACCCCACACCATCCCAGCCCCATCCCACCCATCCCATCCCATCCCATCCCATCCCACCCCATCTCATCCCATCCCATCTCATCCCATCCCATCCCATCCCATCCCATCCCATCCCATCCCATCCACCCCACCCCACCCCACCCCACCCATCCCACCCCATCCCATCCCATCCACCCCACCCCACCCCACCCATCCCACCCCATCCCATCCCATCCCATCCCATCCCATCCACCCCACCCCACCCCACCCCACCCCACCCCATCCCACCCCATCCCATCCCATCCCACCCCATCCCACCCCATGCCATGCCATGCCATGCCATGCCATGCCATGCCATGCCATGCCATGCCATGCCATGCCATGCCATCCCATCCCATCCCATCCCACCCCACCCCATCCCATCCCATCCCATCCCACCCCACCCCATCCCATCCCATCCCATCCCATGCCATGCCATGCCATGCCATGCCATGCCATGCCATGCCATCCCATCCCATCCCATCCCATCCACCCCACCCCACCCCACCCCATCCCATCCCATCCCATCCCATCCCACCCCATCCCATCCCATCCCATCCCATCCACCCCATTCCATCCCATCCCATCCCATCCCATCCCATCCCATTCCATCCCATCCCATCCCATCCCATCCCATCCCATCCCATCCCACCCCACCCCACCCCACCCCACCCCATCCCATCCCACCCCATCCCATCCCATCCCACCCCATCCCATCCCATCCCATCCCATCCCATCCACCCCATCCCACCCCACCCCACCCCACCCCACCCCATCCCATCCCATCCCATCCCATCCCATCCCATCCCATCCCATCCCATCCCATCCACCCCACCCCACCCCACCCCACCCCATCCCATCCCATCCCATCCCATCCCACCCCATCCACCCCACCCCACCCCATCCCACCCCCATCCCAGCTCCTTCCCTCCGGCTCGTAGGCGACGCATGCCCCCGGTTAGGCAGGGCATGGGGGCAGATGGGGGGGGGGCAGATGGGGGTGCTGAGGGTGGGGGATTTAAAAGCAGTCAAGCCATACCCACCCCAACCCATTTTCCCCCATCTTCAGGCTAATCCCAAATCTGTTTTTCAAGCTCTTGCAGCAGGGATTAAAAAGATATTTATTGGGGAGAGGGGCGCAAGAAGTAGGTGATGGGGGCTTAGTTTGAGAGAGGTTCCTCGGGGAATCTCTGGGCCAATATTTCCAGCTCTGCTGGGGTTTGTTTTGTGGGGTCTGGTCCATGGCGCTCGCCTAAGCGGGGGCTGGGGGTGGGAGAGCCCCAGTCCCCAGGGGAGCCAAGCATCTGTGTGTGTTTAAGTATGGGGTGAACTGAGCAAATATGTACTCAGGGCTCTATAGTCTTTCTGAGAAGGAGGGGAAAAAAAAAAAAAATCCACTGCAAAGTTTCAGGGGCCCCATCACAGCTCCCTTGCTGGATTTTTTTTTTTTTTTTTTTTCTAGGAGAGAAGGGAGAAGCAGGGGAAAGCCTTGGATATTAAAATGCCCCCACCTCCTGCCGCTACCAGGAGGAGGAGGTGGTGTAAGTAAAGCAGGATCCCTGTGGTTTAGGGGATGGCCACATCCAGGCTTTGGTCGCCCATCTGCATCCAGTCCCCCATGTGCGAGGTGCGGGACTGGACTGGGGATGCCTCTGGGCTGGTATTTCTCCCCCGAATCATTTAATGATTAAAGGCAGATACTACTGAACTGCTGAAGCTGCACAAGAAGGAAATTGTTCCCTCCCTCCAGCCCCAGTTTAAAGCTTGCCCAAGAAGCACAGCAGGGAAACCTGACTCTGGCCGTGTCTCGCTCTCATGGCCACCAAGACTATGAGGGATGTTTTCCTGGATCCCCTTTATCCACAGGCAAAATAATCTCACACCTCAGGACTCCCTAGAGCCAAAGTCAGTGCCCTGCTAGGTATAGCCGTCAGGGCATGATTCATTTCTCCCTGCCTGTTCCCTTCTGGGAGGATGGGAAGTGCAAGGGCTGTTCTTCAAAGGGATGAGCATCAAAAGCGCTGCAGCCAAGTCTAAAGGTGGGTTTCCCCAAGTGGTGGCTGCAACCCTCCTCCCGGACTACTCAATGCAAGGCACAAGTGAGGACAGGCAAGGTGCTGCCCCACAACCCCAGCCCTCTCTCAGACACAGCCAGAAGAATGAATCTAAAGTTCAGTTCACGACTCAGCATCGCCCATGCAGATTTTTGCCACTGCTGCAGACGAGCTCAGACACACAGGAGAGGTCTCCTTGGATGCCACCCTGCTCACCTCATCACCTTCTTCTCTATCCTCTGGGCAGAGCAGGAATGCAGGACAGAGCTGAAGAGCTGGACTTGTGTGGGTGGTTGATACAGATGTCTTCTAAAGCCACAGTGAATCATGTCCAGGGACTCCCAGTACCAGAGGTGGACATGTGAGCATCTTCACCATTCACGTGACCCCAAAACAACCTGTCCAGTTCTTTCCCCACATAAAAAGGGTCCCTGTCTTGACTCGTGGGGTGCAGACAATCAGGCCCTGCAGTTTTAGGCCCTACCATCCTTGGGAATTGTGCAAGGTCAGACAAGAAACAGCTCTACTGCTGTAGTTTATGTTTGAGCAGGTGCTCCAGGAAAATGCTTTCGTCATCTCCCATCATCCCCAGACACTGCGTATGCTCTCTGCCCTGGTTACAAGAGGTTTCTTTCTCTCTCTACAAACTTTTGAGGGTGAGATGGATTATTCTGCATGTCCAGATGCCTGCTTTTGTTTGGGATGATGAGTGTGAGTGTGTGAGGTCCCTGCTTGGAAGTCTTCCCACCGGTGGACTCCATTCTCTTAGCAGATCTGTCCCAGGCTTATATTGCTATCAAGGCAAAGGTAATTTGGACATCTAAGTTTTGTTTTGTTTTTCTTTCAGATTGTATCCATGAACGTGTATATAATGAACCAAGAAGGAATGCGGCACTAAAAGAAGCCTTTGTAATGTTGCTATTTTAAGGAGACCCTTGGGGATGGCACGGGTTGAAATGAGTTTCTCTAACATCTTACAGCAAACCTCTCCAAACGCATTTAGATCCTTCTACTCATGTAAAACAGTGTTAAAAAAAAAAAAAAAAAAGGCAAAATCAATTTAAACTGTCTAAGGTTTTGCCCAGAAATGATCACTATTGTGAATAGGCTCTGTATTGTAGGTATCTTTTACACAGCCAAATAATAAACCTCCCCTCTCCCTGGCTTGTTTTCTTCCCAGCTGGGTGAACGCTTTCCTTCTGCGGGAGCTGAAATCCCATTCTGGATAAAAAAAACTCCTGTCCTTTCTCTCCTGGGTCACTCAGGTTCAGTGAAACATCACGACTTATGTCAGCCGAAGCCATTGATTGGGGAGGGAAAGGTCTGACACAGATGGTGCTGGCAGCCATGCTGCAAAAATCCCTCATTGTCTAAGAAGTCAGTCCAAAGACCGAGTGTTGCAGAGAGTGCGATGGCCTTTCTTGCCCTGTTTCCACTTGGCTATTCCTCATGTTTTTTATGCAAAGTCAAGGCCAAAATATACAAGAAGGACCTTTGGCCAAGTCAGGTTTGCGCATTGGGCCAAATGGCCATCATGGATTTCTGGCCATATTCGCTGGATGTTTTATATGTGTTGCAAAGAAGAGAGTTTTGATGTCACCGCTTTCTTTTAATGTGAGCAAGAAAAGGAGTAAAAAGAAGGCCTGATACTTCAGGCCTGATGCTGTTTGCACAAGGCTGAAGTCGTTAACTGTTGGCTGAGATTATTGCAAAAGCGATGTGCGATGGCTTCTTCTTTGTTGGCTCTTAAAGGAAACAGCTGTTCTGGGTGTTATGGACAAAATCCAAGGTGAAAAGCTCTGTTAAAGCAAAATGAAAATACAGATGAGGGTCCTGAGGGTAAGTCATGAGCCCCTCCATAGTTTAGTTCTTGCTGCCTCAGTTTATCTGTGGTGCAGTGTTACCACAGCAAAGAGCCCGTATTGTTATTGCCAGTGGAGGTCAGGACCTCCACATCCTTGCTGTCAAACACTTCTGTGACCTGGATGAGACTATCCTGCTTCAAAGCTCCTTATGCCTTGGATAGTCTTGCCTGAAGATCTGCTTTGTGGGAAAGGAAGGGCAAAGCTAAACATTCAGCCCCAAAATCAATGGCTCAGTTGAAGTCTCCTTGCAGGGCTTTCATGTCATCAGAAAGGAGGTGTGAGAAAAGAGGTGGAATAGAGGAAGGTGTTAGAGATGAGTGTATGGACATGGACTCAAGAGCACCTAAGAGGTGCCAAAATGCATTGAAAATGCTATTATAGATGTTCTCACTCAGTAGCATCCAGACCAACACAGACCCAATTTGCTAAACTGAAAAAGGGGGTTGTTTTTTTATCTAGGACTATCTGCTGCAAATGTGGTATTTGGCTTCACAACAGACCAGACATGCATCTGCCTATCGTTATCAGAGTTAGGGTGAATGGAATTAAATCCAGTTGGTGGGCGGTCACAAGTGGTGTTCCTCAGGGCTCAGTATTGGGGCCAGTTCTCTTTAATATCTTTATCAAGGGTTTAGACGAGGGGATCAAATGCACCCTCAGTAAGTTTGCAGATGACACCAAGCTGGGTGGGAGCATTGATCTGCTGGAGGGTAGGATGGCTCTACAAGGGGATCTGGACAGGCTGGACCAATGGGCCGAGGCCAACTGTATGAGGTTCAACAAGGGCAAGTGCCGGGTCCTGCACTTGGGTCACAACAACCCCATGCAGCGCTGCAGGCTTGGGGAAGAGTGGCTGGAAAGCTGCCTGGCCGAAAAGGACCTGGGGGTGTTGGTCGACAGCGGCTGAACATGAGCCAGCAGTGTGCCCAGGTGGCCAAGAAGGCCAACAGCATCCTGGCTTGTGTCAGGAATAGTGTGGCCAGCAGGAGCAGGGCAGGGATCGGCCCCCTGTGCTCGGCACTGGTGAGGCCGCACCTGGAATGCTGTGTCCAGTTTTGGGCCCCTCAGCACAAGGAGGACATTGGGGTGCTGGAGCATGTCCAGAGAAGGGCAGCGGAGCTGGGGCAGGGTGTGGAGCACAGGGCTGGTGGGGAGCGGCTGAGGGAGCTGGGGGTGTTCAGCCTGGAGAAGAGGAGGCTGAGGGGAGACCTGATCGCTCTGCAGCTCCTGGCAGGAGGGGGCAGGGAGGGGGCGGGTTGGGCTCTTCTCCCAAGGAACCAGCGATAGGATGAGAGGAAATGGGCTCAAGTTGTGCCAGGGGAGGTTTAGATTGGATATTAGAAAAAATTCCTTCACTGAAAGGGTTGTCAAGCACTGGAACAGGCTGCCCAGGGAAGTGGCTGAGTCACAATCCTTGGAGGTATTTAAAAGACGTGTAGATGTGGTGCCTGGGGACATCGTTTAATGGTGGACTTGGTAGTGTAGGTTAATGGTTGGACTGGATGATCTTAAAGGTCTTTTCCAACCTAAATGATTCTATGATTCTATGACTCTATCAGCAATGTGAATGATGCAGTCAGATAAGTGAGACAAACTTTGGGCTCCTTTTGTCAAGCAGAAAGGAATCCGAGTATCAGGATGGGTAGGCTGTTTGACCTAAATAGGTCTCTGTCCTGCTCTTTCCTACTGCTCCACTGACAACCTTTCAGACAGTCACCACTACTCTCAGCCTTCACAGTAGGGTTTCCCTAGGAGATCGTCTCCAGAAAGCCAACCCATCTTGGCGTCTCGGCTTCCAGGGATGGCAGATTACATCCTCACTCAAGGAACAAGACTGCCCTGCAAGTGAGTGAGACAAGGAAAACACACTTGTTTTTCCTATACAGCCTGAGTGAACAACCAATGAATCCTCATGAAGAACTGAAAGTGAGAGTCTAAACTGTTAAAACACTTCCTAGAAGAATATTTTGGGTTTCAGCAGTTTTCTGTTTTGTTTTGATTCCTTCTAAGCCCTGCTTCCCTGCCTCCATGTGATAGGAAATCAACCTAAGCAAAAATATTAATCTTAGTCAAAAAAAAGATGTTTATATATAGGAGAAACCTAAAAATAAGTTAAAAAAGTAGCTTACTTTTCTCTGCAAAGGCTTTTTAGCTCTCTAGGTAGGAGTATGCAGGACTGCTTGTGATCTGTAGTCAGGGGTGGACTAAAGAGACTGTACGCATCTTCTAACACTTTGTGGTAATGGTTTACAAGGTGGCATAGCCAACATGTGGGTCTTCTTTCAGGCCTGTGTCCCTTCCTGAGCTATTATCCAGGGACTACAAACGTGCTAAATGGTTTGTGTGCTGTATTCAGGAGGACAATGAGATGGGACAAAAGTCTAATGAACCTGAAATTCATGGGATGAGGCATCTACGCTGACTTCCACCTATCACCTTCATTCTCAGTGGTAACTCCTTCCAGTGGGAAATGTATGCCTGAGATCTTGAATGTCTCCAGTCAACAGGGTACCTCTATCTGTGCATATGGAAACTGGGCAGACCTGGGAAGTGGTGCATACAGCCACCAGCAGCTGGAGTGGTGAAAGAGGAGGTTTCTGGGTCACGCCATGGGGTCCTGATCTGGGTAGCTGGCAGTGAGTCATCTCCATGGGGTTGGGTGCCCTGCATGAGAAGATGCAGAAAGTGTAGCAGAAGGAGGATCACAAAGGCTGAAACTCTGGTTTGGGATAGGAAGGAGATGAGGCATGTGGGGTTGAGGGCTTGGTTTAAGGCAGACAAAGGAGTGTTGGAGGTGAAGAAGTGATCTCTCTTGACAACAGTCAGATCTGGAGGCATTTTCTATCTTAAGCAGACCAGGTGACTAACAGCTGGGCTAGCAAAGAAACCAGCAGCAGAGACAGTAGCCAGTGGCTTCAGGCAGTGACCTTCAGCAGAAACGAAGCTGTGCTCTTCAATTTTTCATTATGAAACAGGTTTGATTCAGTCCTTTCTGAGCTTTTCTGAGCAATTCTGTGTAACAGGACTGAAGGCATGCAGGTATGTCATGGACCATCTTCCTAAGCCATGGGTCTTGGCCTCTATTTAGTTGCATTTTTGTAATGATGAGGGGATATGGGTGCCTGTCTCCCAGCCTCTCCTCTTCTAGACAACCCTGGAAATGCCAGCCTTTGGTGAACTCCTGATGAGCAGGTGGGACAGATGGGCTCTGCAAAGTGTCCTGGGCTCTTCTCTTACTCTTCTTCTGTTGCTTTCCTTGCTGTAGGCCTGACCTGAGCTGATGCTATGAGCCCGGGTGGACATGGGCAGGATGGAGATCAGAGTCTGGGCTCTGGAGCAGGGGTAGGACTGGGAAATGCAGCTCTAACTTGCACCATCTTGTGTCAATCCCTCAGTCTTCAGGCTGGGCAGAAGTCATCAGCATTCAGCACTGTCTGGTCTACTACTTCACCTCTCTGCTGTGGGGAGAAACACTTGGGAAGGTGAACAGAACAAGGAACAGGGTGAGCACTGAAACTCATGTCTTTACCAGATGAGGTTTCCTCCATGCTGGTGACTGATGATTTGCCTTTCAGGTCATTCACCATGGCTTTATCTTCCTTGCAGAGCAGCAATGGAGGCCACTTCTGGCTTGTTCTCTTTTTCTTCCTTCCTAGGGAGGAAGGAAGGTCTTTTGTGATTTACCAGCTCCATCTTTCAAAGTAGCAACGTGAGTTGAGAGGATTTGCACTAGATTTCACATGTAGTTGTGAACTACACATGTGTACTGTGAACTACAGTTGCCTGCTGCTCATCACAGTTTAGTGATTTCAGTGATTTCTGCATACCACTGACCAATCTCATTCCCACCCTGAGAGAGAAGCAAGTGTCTCAAGCCTGCATACTTTTCTCCATATGCACAAGGTCTTTTTTTACTCTTTTTAAAAATTATTTTTCCCTCCCTTGCCATGTGTGTGACAGACTGGACGTCTCTGGGCTTGAATCAAATTGTCCTTTTTTCATGTTGCCATCCGATGCACAGTCAGAACCAAGAGAAAACTCCAGTTCAGAGGTGAGCAATAAAAACCTCTCTGAGACTGCCAGGGGCTGAAACAATTTGGCAAGCTTTGCAGAAGAAAGCTGCCAGCATGGAACGACGAGGTGGAAGCGTTCCTTCAACAGAAGAAGGTCTGATTAGCACATTATCGCTTACGTGATGTTGATCCCAGCCACGCTGCCTTCCAAATGAGCCCTTTCACAGCTGCCAGCCGCACCACAGTCATGCATGTAAATAAGTGGGCCAGATCCTTTGCTGGCATGGCTCGAGGCAGCTTTGGTGGACCGTCGTGGAGTTACAACAGCTGGAGAAGTCGGTCTATAACAGGGAGCCTGACTCGCATCTCAAACTTCTTCGAGAGCTTGTGGATGAGAGAGTCTGAAGCAGAGCTGCCTGCGTATTGCAGGATGGGATGGCTTCTCCCACTCCAGCAGCATCAAAACCGCAGCACGCTGCAGCTGCAGGGACCCTCTGAATTTTGATTGTGTCCAGTTGCTACTGGACAAGGTGTTCTTTGTAAGTAATACTTATTTTTTTTTTCGATCGCAGATGCGAGCCTGAGCTCGCAGACTCTGCAGCAGTGGCTGGAGCGTGCTCAGAGCCGGCGTGCAAAGAGCCTGTGCAAGCGGCATGACGGAAGCTGGAATCACCTTATCACTAACTGTAAGAGAGACCCTTGCTGAGTCAGATGGGGGAATGATGAGGGATTTTTTTTTTTTTTTTTTTTTTTTTTTTACAGTTGCTGAGCTTGTAACCTGTTTCCTGGGACCATAAACCAGTATTTAGTGTCTTGCCCTCATAAAGCTCTATTTATCTCTGGTGAGCCTGTTTGGCTGAGTGTGTGGGGCGCTTGGGGTGAGCTTTCCCCAGAGTTCACAGTCCATTTCAGCTCTGATAAGCGTTCAAAGGTGACAGCCTGCAACCTGCAGAGCTGGCGGTGAAGGTGGGGGAAACACAGTAAAAATCAAGCTGGTCTTGCAGGAGTGGAGATAATATCCTTCTCGCATTGTGACTTGTTAGCACTTCATATGAATATTTTATTTTAAATAGAAATAAGAAACTAAAGCGTGGAAGAAGTGCCACCAGCTACTCGGAACAGATTTTTAAACATAATTTACACAGTAAAATCTGTGTAGTTTTAATGAGCAGCTCTTCTTTTCTTTGTGTGTGTGGTTTTGTTTTGTTTTGGTTTGTTTGTTTTGTTTTGTTTTGTTTTGTTTTTTTTGCTGTTGTTGTTGTCCTGGGGATCCAGGCAGAGTGAAATAGGGCCCCATTTCCCCTTTGACTGTAGGGCTGGCTTGGCCTTTTGCGTAAGACTTGCCACAGGACTTGGCGGGAGGCAAAGTTGGGGAGCGGGATGTGATCAGGAATCACTGAATCCTTTGTATTCCCTACCTGCGCAGTTCACCAGGAGCTGCTGGAAGTTGCTCGGAGTGTTGCCTGGACCAGGCTGACACATATCCAAGCTCCCTATGCCACCATTGCCTCCAGAGAATGACTCTCAAGTCTGGCTCAGGAAGGATACTCCAGCTGGGCAAGCTGTACAGCTCCTTGGGATCACCGTGCCCCAGATCATGAGCTCTCCTTGTGGAGGTGTCTCCAGGGTGAGGAAGAGGAAGGGGCTCTTTTGGCTGGCGTCCCTCCCTGAACGTTCTTTCTGCTTTGCGGGAACTTAGTCCTGAGTTTTTCTTTGGCCTTTTGGTCAGTGTAACAGCAAATACCAGCTGGCTCCGGTACAACAGAAACTGCTTCCATGATGCTGCTTGTGAATGTCCCATATCCCACCTCTCATCCTTAGAAAACCCTCCTCACTTGCCTGGGTTGTACCTCATTCCCACCTGATTTCCAGACCTGAAGAAGTCACCGCTGTCCCAGTCCCAGCTCTGTCCTTATTCACACATCCAATTATTGATGGGAAACCAATTTTACCTGCCATGGGAAGTCTTGCAACAGCCACAGGAGCTTTGCCTCAAAAATCAGTAGCAGGGCTGGTGCAAGAGAGATGGTCAAAGATTATAAATAAGGTAGATTTTTAGATGAGCATGCTTTCTTCTCATAGACCATAGATGCGATTGGAAAAACATGCAAATATTTTTTACAGAGAAGCCTGGAAGGAGGTGTTCAGAAAACAAGACTGAAAGTAGTGCTTGTGGGCTGAAAACCTTTGTTTTTTTCCATTCATATCATATAGACTCGTAAGAGAAATCCCCTTTTCTATGAGTCTCACATTTATCAGAAAAGCTCTAAAGTTTTTAAAGAGCATATGATGACAGTTTCTCTGAAGTAGTAAACATGAGAGGATCTGTTCAAGGACAGAGACTTCCTGCCAAGTCACTGAGCCTTCTGCACAAAAATTTTGTGGTTAGGTCATCATTCTGTGCATTTTTTTCATCATAAATAACTCTGGTTTTATTTTCTTAGCTAATGAAGCAAAACGATTCTTTTCCCCTGCAAGATCAATGCAATGAACAATGGTCCTCTTGCACCTTTGTTAAAAGCTACCTGGAACTTCACCATTTCTCCCGTTTTCCTCCTAAATAAAAATGAAGAAACTTGGAAAAACTTGACAGTGGCAAAAGAAGAAGATTACTAATTCTCTCAACTGGAGCTAGGTTCACGAGGAAGCTGGCCTGCTGTTGTGCTGAAGGTGCACTTTGCAGGAAGGAACCAGAATAGCCCATCTCTTCCCCTCCCACCCAATTCGAAGCTGAAAGCATTCAGAAAAGCCAGCACTTGGCAGTCCTGCTTCTACCAAGTGTCAGAAGACGAGTCAGCCAAAGGCTGTTCTGAAACATGTTAGTATGGAAGAAAATAGCCTTTATTTGGTCAATGTTGGAAAAGAAAAAAGAATCAATCCAAGCTCGCTTCTCTGGCAGGTAAAAGTAGATTCAGTCCGGAACGGAGATAAAGTTGTAGCTTTTGAGAAAAAGACGTACTTTGCTTAAGAAAGTGGGATGACATAACTGCCTACTGTATCTGCCAACACTACTGGTGTCCAAGGCATCTCAGGTGTAACCAGGCACCTATGTTGAACCAACTGACTCAAGACCCTGAAGTTAAATGAAACGACTTCTACCTCTAAAATCAGGAAAGATGAAACTAAACCCTACATACTAAGGAAGGTCTGGAATTTATTCTCTCCCCAGTTCTGATTTTTTATATATCAAATGGGACTTTTTAATATAGAAGTAAATATATACAATGTATTTAAATTTATGAAAATATAAAATATAGTTAAATATATAAAGAAATAGATATAAATAAAATTAACATGTAGAAAAATAAAATACATAAAAAAGAAATTAAAAAACTATAAGAGCACAGAAACCCTGATTTCTGCTCTGCTCCCCCTGCTCTTCGTTTGCTCATCTTTCTTGAGAGGTACGTCTAAAATTGAATTATGTCAGCTGGTGAAGAAGCATCGTTTCTCCAGGCCAAGTGTAACGACTAGAATATGACATGGCTGCTGAAACAAAAGGCACTTGTCCCTCACTTAGAAATAATTGATTATGACCTAGAAGTGATCACTAGGACTGGTATCTTAAATTTCTCCTCTCCCACCATGTAAATGGGACCTGTAATTTGGAGGGGAAGGATACCACGTCACTGGGGAGAGCCACAGCGCTGCAGAGAGGGACGTGCCTTGTAGCAGCATTGCTTTCAAACCTGGTTCTGCTCATTTTCTTTCCCTCTGCCATTGCTCTTCACTGCATCATCTCTCCTCCTCCATGACCTGGCCAGCAGCTCAGAAAAGGGCAGCTCATATCTTCAAGTACGTGGGGTCATGACGCTGAACAAAGCTGTTCCAGCAGGTGAGATCTGGGATGAGCTGCAGGGGAATGTGATGGTGTGGAGTCAGGAACGAGAGGTGGGAGCCACTCTTGACGTGAAACCCAGCAGGTTAGTCTTTGGAGCGTGGTTTCTGGTTCAAAACCAGTAGGTAAGCCTTTTCCAACACAGCCAGTAGGTAAGCCTTTTCCAACACAGTAGCGTAGAAGTGGCACCACACTGAGAATGTCTCAAGGGGCACCTGGATGCTCCGGGCTTCCTGTAGATGCTCTGAATCCTGCTGTGTACACATAAGACATGCCTGTTCCTTTTCATTACCTGACATAAGCCCGGCAGTCGGGGCTGGAAGGAAGTGTCACGCTATCACTGCAGCACCTCACCTCGCTCAGCCACCTGTGGGGCAGACACCATGACTGTCTGAAGCATCCCTCAAGTGGCCATTCGCTAAGTGAGATGGTAAAGCTGGTCCCAAGGGTCTCAGTCAATCTGAGTGGAGTGCCTGCTCTTAGGAAAAGATTGCAGAATAACATCTAGGCAAACCGGAAAGTGCCTGGAGGAGAGCCAGCAGAAAACAGGAGAGATTTCAAACATGTTCTGGGAGGAGAAAGTGAAAGAATTTTTATTATTTTTTTTTTTCCAAGACTGGGAGACAGTAGCAGCCTACTCTTCATTTACAGGGGAATAATAGCTGACTTCTCCAGGACTGCATGATGGACCCAGAGAATCAGAGAATCAGAGAATCCTAGAATCGTTCAGGTTGGCAAAGCCCTTTAAGATCATCCAGTCCAACCATTCACCTCACACTGCCAAGTCCACCACTAAACCAGTTAAGGGCAGAGTAGCAACCCCACGCCTCCCGGCTTGGTGGCTGGATCATTTATAATGAAAGTAAAAACTAGGAATCATTAAGATTGGAAGGACGTTCACAACAGGAAAGAGACACTTGAATTTCCTGTACCTCAGCTCAAAGTTGTTAAGCTGGGGAGAATGCTAGCTGATTTGATCTTGTGCAGTAGAAAAATAATTTAAAGTTGGAAGTGTCTTTCTGCCTATCCCCACTATACCAAGTAATATGACTGCCAGGACCTTGAAATACCAATGTAATATAAATCTACTATTGCACTCTTTTGTTTCATTAAATCATCTGGATGTGGAATTGTGAGAAAAAATCCATTACGAGTCCAGGGCAAAATCTGCCACGCTGTTTTTAGATTCTTTTACAGGTCTATAAATCTCTGGCACCAGCTATCATGTGAGGCAGTTTGAAGACAATGAATAAAAGTTCTGAGAGGAATTAGAAAGTTTGTGTCTCTAACTGAAATATTTTCTACTCCTTCTTTTTTGAAACTTTTTAGTGTGGGAATTAGATTGTCTCCAGAGATGCTTGGAGTGGGAACAAAAGTGCAAAATTGAACATAATTGAGTTATGCAAGCATTTTAGGATACAAATGGGAGTGCTAGAGCTGAAAAGTGAATTCCTACTTATGTGGTGTCTCCCCCCACCTCCCAAAAGAGAAAACTGGTAGAGGAGAACCTGTGAATATGTAAATAATAAGAAAATAAGCAGTTAAGATAAGCTTATTACTCCATTGAAATGAGACTCCAGAAGACTGAAATATTCTGAGGCTTCTTTGCATTTTATTTGCATAAAAGCCCAGTATTTTTATGATAAGATACTTCAAAAAACTGTATTTTATCTGGAAGAGTAGAAGAGGGTAAGGAGAGGGTTAGGTAAAGAATAACTTGGTAGATTAGATTAGGTTAGTTTAGATTAGATTAGATTAGGGGGAAATCTCAGTTGACTGGAGAAAAGCAGAGGCACAACTGATCTTCATACAGAGGAAAAAAGGAGGGTCAGGGAAGGTGCAAGTGGTGTTGCCTGACTTCAGGTCTCGGGAAGTTACTGGTATGAATGAATTATAAATTCGTAAGCACTTGGAAGTACTAATATGGTGATGAAAAACAACCACTATGGATCTGTCAAGAACAGATCGTGTCAAACTAATATACTTTCAGTTTTGACAAGATAATGGGATCAGGGAGGAATAGGAGGCTGTGTTATGTCTTGCTTCTGACAAAGCATTTGGCACTGCCTCATACGATGCTGTCCTAAGCAAACTCAGAAATATCAAGGCAGTATTCATCTTCCTCATATTAGATATGCATTTGGTATTTGTTTCTGAGCCAGTCACCCTGAGGTAGATAAAGAGGAGTGTCCAGGAATAATTAATCTCACCCATTTTAGACACTGAGCTTAAGATGGGAAAAATTGCACTCTGCAGGTGCCCATTTCTCTCCTCTGACTGTAAGGACAACCTAGGGTTACTGGCTCAGCATTTTTTGTCTGTCTTTTAGACACTCAACTTAGGGTAGACGAATCTTACTCAGAGTCTAAATCAATTTTTTTTATTATTATTTTTGTGGTGGTTTTTTTTTTTTTTTTTTGGCACTTAAATATTCACACTGGAGTGAAGATAATTGTCATGACAACTTAATACAGATTTGCTGCCAGCCAGGACAGAAGATCAAATAGTCTTCCTGCCGTGGAGACTTATTTAGCATTTTTCTGAGCAACTTAAACTGCTAAAATTTAGTCCAACACCAAGTTTGGAAGGGGAGAACTCACAGGAGAGTTCAGAGTAATATTCATCACCTGGAAGGACTGGGCCTAAGCAACGAGATCAAATTCAGTAATGGCAAAGGCAAAGCACTGAGCAAGAGGGAAAGAGAGAGATCTAACATGTTTGCTTTGAATTGAGACGATATGGGAAGAAGAACAGTAATGACCTCATTTAACAGCCTGGGAATCTGCTAAACATCACATAGATACACCAACATAAAGGACTGAATCGAAGTCTTACAGGACTTTTTTTTTCTTCCCTTTCCCTTTCCTTTACCTTCTTCTTCATCCCCTTCCTCTTCTCTTTCTACTTCCCCCTTTCCCTCCCCTTCCCCTTTCTTTTTTCTCAGGTATCTTATTATATTTTATTCTCACTGAGATAGCATTTGTGCATCCAGATGCTGTCTCCCTTTGTTCTCTGCTGAAACATGATGAGAACCTGCAATATCTAAACCACCAGTTTATTACTTCCCCTATGTGCGGCGGAGGAATCCTGTGTACTCAGCAAGATCTCCCTGGAAGACTAATATTTGTAATCAGAATAAAAACCATTTAAACCCCAGACACTTCCTCCTTCCTCTGGAAGCTCATCCCAGTTCTCCAACAATGTAAACAATTTAATTTCTACTTGAAACTAGTTTATAAGCTCTTCTTTCCTCCAAACAGCCCTTTTCAGTTCCTGGTCAAGAATGCTATATCAAAATATACTTTTATTTCATGGGGGACCATATAGTGTAGTTGAACCTTGACACTTGCTGTTTGTTAGTTTCTTTGTTTTCTCTCTCTGTCTCTCTCTCTTTCTTTCTCCTTCCTTCCTTCCTTCCTTCCTTCCTTCCTTCCTTCCTTCCTTCCTTCCTTCCTTCCTTCCTTCCTTCCTTCCTTCCTTCCTTCCTTCCTTCCTTCCTTCCTTCCTTCCTTCCTTCCTTCCTTCTTCTTCTTTTTAAAAATTTATTTAGTTTGGCCTTTTTTTTTTTTCTCCTTAGTTCATAACTGCTGCTCTGAGAAATGCAGGGTAGCAATAGGTTTTCTGTGGCACTCACACCATATTGCTTATGGGGGAATAAATCCCACTCCACTCCAGCTTTATGAAAGTCGTATATCTGAGATGCACAGGAACTTCCCAGGGTCTGTACTTAAACACTTGAGAGGCATGAATCAACCTGTGAGGGCACTGATATTTTTCCATAGATTAAAGAGGGAAGGTAGGGTGATGATTCATCCGATTTGTTTTAGAGGTCAGCTTTCGGGAGGTGAAAAAAATGGGGTAATAGACTCCAGCTCAAACTTTCTTATTCCAGTCCTTCTTGAAAAGGTTATTTACTGAATTGTGGTGGTGCCCAGAAAATTAATTCATAAATGCCCAGATGTTCTGAGGATATCTGTTGAACTGAGCACTTCCCAGCCTGGGAGCTGGCCCTTATAGATTCTTGGTTTGCCATTAGTAGCCAAGAAAGATGCCACGAGCCAGGATACCCAGAAACAGGTGACCTGGTGGTGGATATCAGGAATGGAAATCCATTTTTGGGGGGTTTCCACAGAGTTGCTGGAGACAAACAATCAATTTTAGTAAAGCTATATTCTCCAGCTGAAAACCAGCACCCATTCCTCTTGGATTCCTGATTGCTTAGCCTTTACAGCAGTGTTTCTCCATCTTTTTTTCAATCAGGGTTCTGCTTACCCTTCTAAGTTAGAAGCACAGACAGAGAAATGGTCCATCTTGTGTTCCCTTTTTGTCTGCTAGTTGGAAAAGAAAGAATTGTGATGGATAAAGAAATTAAGTTACGAAGCTCCTTTAGCCAAAAGAAATATAATCGTTACAAAATCGTTACGTTACAGCATTAATTGAGAGTATTTCAACTGAAAAAGCTAAGAAGTCTTTCTGCCTTTGCACAAGTACTGACACACACCTGTCAGCTGGCGAGGAATTTCCAAAGGAAAAATTGCTTGTGCCTTTCTGATCTCTTCAGGACTGCAAGTGGTTTGGAGAGCATCTGCCAGACAGCTTTCTGGGTCGTTTACATCCATTAATGAGAGAGTGTTGTGGTTTAGCTTATGTTATTTTCCTTTTGTGTCTTTCAGTTGTTCCTGTTGTTTCATGCCAGGGGCTAGTAAAAATAAGTTCTTCTAAAAAACCAAACAAAGCCTCCAACAGCCCCCATCCACACCAACATACTCTTTTATTACATTTGTAGCTTTTCCATTTGTACCTGAGGAGTCCTTCTGAGAGCATTCAGCAAAAGACATCGCAAGAGGATGTATGAACTTTTTAACCATCTACATTATTAAGCCAAGCTTCTTAGTCAATTTGTGTGAAAGTTAGGTGCCCCAAAGCTGCAGTGGAAATATTTGTGTGTGTCTGTGCTTGTGCATTTCATCCTACATATGCAGAACCTGTGCAGAACCTAAGATGAGTTACATTTCTTGGTAAAAATCAAGGAAGACCTTGTTCCCCACAATAAATGACAGCCCAGAGAGGACTACATGTTCAATCTCTTTTTTTCTTCTTTAATACAAGGATTTGAACCTGAGCATCTCACGAGTTCCTTGATTGATCATATCAGGAGTTCAGGTCACTGATTCTGAGCAAAATGTCCTCTCCATCCAGCAGCACCTTCCCCAAATTGATACATTTTGCACCAACTTCTTCCATTTCAAAAGGCCAATATTGTTTTTCATAAAGAAACTCCAAAGATTTTATGAGGAATGCTCCAAAACAGCTCCAGTCATGTACCCATAACAACCTATGAGCCTTAAGAGGATCCAAGGATCCATCACCTTCAGTAGACGTAAGTAGTTAGCCAACAGTTAGGAAGATAAGATTTTACAAACAAATTACTTTTGCTGGCAAAAGTGCCTTCTTAAAATGGAACTCTGAAAATTATTCAGCATTTCCTATCATTCTTAGAGCTCTTGTTTTTAAGTTTTTCACTACTTTTACAAACTTTTTTTAAAATGCAGGTGGGTTACAGTACAATTCCTGAACATCTTTGTAGGATGAAAACAGACTTTGATAAGAAAGTTGTGGATTTTTTCCTTTCCTTCAGCAGAAATAGAAATGTTAGAAAATAATCAATGAGAAATAGAAAATACTTCATTTAATATCTATGAAATGTAAATATTTTTAATATTTCCCCCAAGGATTCTCCTTTCTTACACCTGGCAGTTGTGAATTAGGATTTTCCTTAAACATGCTTTCTTCAGACAGAACTTGGAGACATCCTCATACACCTTTAGCTCGCGCTACACTTCCATGAACTGTGTACCTAAAGGCCATCTATAAAATACACCAGGATACTGTATGGTTACACCCCATAAACACTTTTTTCTGCATGAGGAAATGGTGGAAGTTGGCTCTTGCACATTTCAACAATGTTACTCAGCCAAGCATAAGAATAAGGGAGCAGAATGGAAAAAAAGAAAGAAAAGAAAAGAAACACACCAGTCTTTGGAACATTTACTTTTTGCCAGGATTTTAGGTATTTTCAGTTTAGGAACATTTTTCAGCTTCTCTATTAAAAACCTTTTCTTAGTTATAAATAGTGTTACTTTAGCAGAAGTGAGTGACAAATTAACTTTCATTTGATAATAAAATTTCCAAATCGGGGTTCCCTGTTCTTTCAGCACCAGTGTAGTCAGAAACAACAAGGTCCTACCATCTGAAAAGATGAGATCTTTGAATCAGAACTGTTCTCACAGAGATGCCTTTGGCAGTGCATTCTGGGCTCTCAGTGTGCAGGACTGTGAAAAGAATAAATTCGTGTATTGTATTGGAAGGATCAGTCTTAATGTTATAACTGAACATGTTGAGGACTAGTGGAGGTTCATTCTTTCTCTCTCCTTCTTATCTCCAGTTTTCTCCATGTGGTCCTAGTTGAGAGACAGTCTTCCAGATTCTCACCTGTTAGAAATTTATCCTCTTCTGCCTAAGGGGAACGTAGTAATCTCAATTTTGGATGTTATGGAGAAAAAAAATAAATAAATATGTTTGGGGATGGCTAAGGTAGGGTTGTTCTTAGCGTGAGGCAGTGGTGTGATCAGATGATGTCTTGAGGTCTGTTTTGTATCTATGTTTCTATGATTCAGTGATGCTGAAGTGATGCTGGAGCACAGGCAGGGAACCTCATCTGTGGCCAGTCATGCAGCTTACACATTGATTGGTTCCTTTGAGCTCCAGATTGGTTCTTAGGGTGGAATTTACTTAAAAAGTATACTGTTCAGCCATTGTAGTGGGTGACCATTTCCATAACAATATCTCCTCCTCTCTCCATAGGGTTTTTACCTGGCAGATTACTTTTTCATTTTGCTTGTTTGTGTTTCTGCAGGCTTGGGTGTAGAACTCATGGATTTTTTGACTTGTCCCAGGACTTGAGCAAGTCATTAAATTTTCCCAGTTTTGCTTCATTGAAGTGGAGGTTATTTAAAGCTTCTTTTGTGGCAGGAGGTCCTGTAGGTTATGTTCTGCCATGTCCATGAAGGTCCGTGGAAGAGCCTGGATACCCAGCATTCACCGGAGGCTGAACCAGTCCAGTAAAAACTGTTTACAGTATCCCAGATGGTGCCTGGTCTGGGTCTAGTGAACTAAACAGTAAAATATCTTCTGATTTCACAGTTTCAGGATGTAATTATTTCATGTATTAGAGAGTGGGTGGGAGAGTTGAAGGAGAAACTGAAACAAGCTGCAGGTGTCACAGGAAGTGGACTTTGTGAGCCAACTAGTTAAACTCTTATCTCCCAATAAATGGAAATGAATCAGTGCTCTTTAATTCCAGAGCAGCTAAGGAAGGAAGGGTTTGTGTGCCTTGCCCTGCCAGAATCAGTGAGACAAATGGAGTCCTTTGCCACCTGGGTCAATAAAGAGACAAATGACCTGTTTTGTAGAAGTATGGTGAAGAAGGGAAGAGGTCACAAAAGAGTTGTGCAGTTGCAGCTTTTAAGCATTACTTTCTGTCACCTCTAAATCAAATGTTCTCTCTGCTTGTCTACAGCAGGTCTTCTTCATTGCCTATCTTAAAAAATATCCATTCACACCAGGCATGGAATTGATTTTCCAAAAAGTAGACAGTGTTTTCTGAGTATCTTGTGCTATCTAGCATAACCATGTGATGCTGGTAGATGGGACACTGGATTTAAGGGAGACCCATGTCCTTCTGGAGTGGCAGCTGGAGGCCAGGCAGATGCCTTGTGGCACTGCAATTGTAGATGTCTGTGTTCAAACCACTGAATCCCTCTGGTACTGGGACATCGGTCCTTCAGTGGGATGGCAGCTGTTTGTAGCAGAAGAGCCTGGATGGTCAGAGTTACTGCATCCCATTATTATATACACAAAGTCACAGAAATTTTTTAATCATATTGGCAGCACAGTCCTATTGTCTGAGCTCAGGCCATTTGGGGCAACAAAGAAAGGAAAGCAGAAAATGCTACACATCATTGGAGGAGGAGCTCTGCCAAAGAACTGGGTCCACAGGGATCATGGCAGAAAGAGAGACCCAAAGCAACATCTTCCATGTGGCGTTAGCTTGACTCAGTGGGCAACGTTAAATGAAAGGGAAGCATTTCATCGGTCTCCTGTTGATGTCAATCTCTTGTGTTGAGATGAAAAGTTGACCTTTCTAAACTGAAATGTTTCCCTCCAGGAAAGTTTAAATATTTTGACTTCGTTCCAGTTTGAGAAGAAAACAAATGTCAAAATATCTCCTTGTGCAAAAGCAATGTCATTGCCCCATGTGCTGTGCAGTTGCATTTATTGCTTTGTTTATTCATTGCATCTGATATTTTTCAGTGGAAAGTTTTAAATGGAGATGGTTTGGGTTGGTTTTGAAGACTGGAACAAGGCTGAACATACTTCTCTGGGATTTCTTCTCTTCTCCTCCTCCTTTGCCAAGGAATGGGATAAACTGAATCATGTCTAGATTCCAGATGCACGTGTCTAGACTTCATTCGCACATGAACATGCGTTTGTATACACTCATGCACGTGCAGTGGCAAGAAGATAACAAGGACAAACAGAACCTTGTTTATGCCAGATAGTATCAGTAGAGAGCAGGGAGGAGGGAGAAAACCCCAAAATCACCATGACAGAAATGTGGGGGGAAATGTGTCAAAGATAAAAGGGAGAGCTGATTGCTACATGCATGTGTTCAGAGAGGAACACATTTTTAGCTGAAAGGTAAGAGACTTCCCAGAGTACAGTAAATAATATAAAGATTGTCCAACATGATAGCAATACTAATCTTCTTAACTTCAGCCACTTAAAGATAGTTTTCTACGATATTTCAGAGGCTTATCTTTGGGTGGGCAAGAAGGCCAGTGTTGTCTTCTTT
Organism: Pelecanus crispus; assembly: GCF_030463565.1. NCBI lineage: Eukaryota > Metazoa > Chordata > Aves > Pelecaniformes > Pelecanidae > Pelecanus > Pelecanus crispus. The sequence goes on from NC_134644.1 coordinate 2,038,623, forward strand.
CTCTAGTGACTCTAGAGGGAGCCTAGAGGATTAGTTTCAGCTAGACAAGTCAGTGGCTGAAGTTAGGTGAAATTAATCCTATTTTTACTGTCCATCCCCTGCTGCTGCTCGGACTCCAGTTGAAGACACTACATACTCATCAACTCTAAGTGAGTTTCTAGTGAGCTAATAAAGGAAGGAATTTATGATTTCAGAAGAGGATAAACATCAAGATCCTTACTCCCAGCAAACAGCCTTGAAAAAACAGAAGGCAGGCAGTGGGGGACATGATACATGGACAGAAGAGTCTTGAAATAGAAAATCGGCCCAGCATTTCTGTGAGATGTCAGCAATTTTTAACTGAGCTTTGCCTGGAGATACTCAACTGGTTGGAACTAATCCATTTCCAGAAGAGGTGAATCAGTGTCTAGCAATTTACTAAGCCAGTTGCCCAAGTGCTGGTTGTTAAAAATCTCTGCTGGTTGCTAAAAATCTGCATTTCATTGCCTTCATGAGGGTAGAGTCCACCAGCACGCACAAGTGCATTCAAGGAGGCAGCCCCCAAAGACTTGTTTGAGCTGGTGAGTACCGGAACTGCGGCTGTCAAGCAGAACATCTCAGGCTAGACCATAAACCTTTGTGGGTGTGAGTTGAGACGCCGAGAGTGGGTGAGGGGTGGGGAGGGAAAAGTGCTGTGTGAGCTAAAGAACAGTTTTGTCACCCAGTAAGTATAAATTGGCCTTGAGTAGGTTCAGACTGCAATGAAAAAGATGGTCTCTGTCCATCCAAGGGGAGCGGGTCCCCAATTAACTCTATAAGGCAAAGTGAGAGCAGAAGCTTAGACTGTTACTTGAATACAGAGCCTCATTTATTTCCTTGTGCATTATGTAATAGATTTTCCTGAAATAAGAGGGAATCTGGATATAAATGGTAAAGAGAAGCTCTTTTCTATTGGATTGGATTATGATCTGAGACTGCAGAGATTTGCTACCAAATTACTGAATGAGCCTGGAGGGCTTTTCAGGTCATTTATCTTCCTAGGACACAAAGGCCAGCCAAGAAATTAAGCCCCTTCTTTAGGATTTGAGTGGCTTTAGACCCAAAAAACTAAGAACCCTCCTTCCTGTAGGACAATTACTTCAGGTGGGATTCAACTTGCATATTAAGACAGCGAAATTAGAGATGAGATTCAACTGAGATTCAGACATCTTTTGTGAAGGTGTAGTCCCTGCATGGGTTAATTTCTTCACATGGACTCAACCACAAATGAAAGATTCTGATCAGTTCTTTCTCCTGCAACAGCCACAGCATTCCTGAAGGTGGAAAAGAGGACATTATGTTAACAAACAGCATTAAAAGCAACAAAGTGAGGAGTATTTTTGGTCTTCATTCACTGATGTGATGCTACTTAAACACAAAGATTATGCTATCTCACCTAAGGTTATATGTCTAAAAGTTACATGTCCAGTCAAAGTGAGTGATCTAGGCTCCATCTTGAGTTGGTGGAAAGAGGCAGGCGTTTCCAGAAGGTGACTTGGTGAGGCATCATCCTTTGGAGGTACCTTTGAGCATGTAGTCTGTACAACTTGCCGAGAGGAGAAGCTTACATTTTAGACAACCACCGTTCAGTTCAGTGAATCCCAGGTGGCAGCCTTCTGTGAAACCTTCTGTGTGTTGTTTTATTCCAGTTTTTATTTACCCTAGCTTTTAGCCTGTTTTCTTAAAGCAATGACTCTGTATTAGAAAACCATATGAAAAACCCCAACTATTCCCTAATACCTGTGTTGACCATCCCAGCATAATGCCCATTTTGTCTTTTGTTACCTGGTGAGCTAATGTGTGGGAATCATCCAACATTCTCGCAGCTGAGGCTACTATGTGCTAGTGGCCAATGATGCATTTTCTTTCTCATCCAAGGAGGCTTTTTAGTGCTGGAGACTCTGGATGGACTGTGGTTCCTGAGTATCTAACATGACACCTCTCTATAGCCTACCTGAGAGGAACATCGATGGTCACGTCCCAAAAGTGACTTATTATTCTGAGAGGAAATACACTGGCAGGGTTGAGTAAAGCATGAGTGCTATCCTGATGTCACTCTTAACCTGTTCTTTAAATAAATAAACTCATCCACTTTATGAATTTACAGGAATTCCCATGACTTTTAATTTCCTAGGGCTGGACCATTTTGTGATTAAGGCTCTGGCCTAAATCCAGAAAATGCTCCAGATTCATCCCTGAGTCTCACATCTGAGCTGGTTACTTGGATACCAAAAGTAGTTGTGCCAACCATTTCTCTCCCCTTGCCTGAATAAGGTACAGGTCCAACAGGCTTGGGTAATGGATTGGCCAGGTCATTGGTTTCTTGACCTTAGGTTTCACAATATCTCTGATGTACCTGCTTTATAGGGTTTTACAGCCTTCTCTTGTAGTAAGTGGGCTTCAACTCACTTAAATTTAAACATTTAAACATTGGCATCTAGTCTAAACTAGTTATGTAGGTATTGTACCAGAGATTGATTCACCTTAGAAACCTACCCTAGCCCAGGCTGAGCTGCTCTCTGGAGAAGCCGATCTCTCTTCGTGAACTCTAGAGGGAGCCTGGATGACTGCTTTAGAGTAGATACGCAATTTCTAGACAGCTAAATGAGGTGATTCAAATCCTGACATCTCTGTTTTCTATCTAGCAGTCCGTATTGCATTTCACTATCTCAGCAAAACGCAACATTCAGTCTTGGAAGCTGTGCAGTTCCAATTGTGTTTTATATATGCTTGGGTGAGAGGCTGCTACGACAAAACAGGTATCATAAGTGAAATCCAAGGATGGTGGGGACCCGGTGAAAGAATCCTATTGTCATTACTTTGTTGATGGATCAAAAAAATGAGGCAAGGAGTGGTAAATGTCAAGGACTGGCAAGGACTGGTAAAAAAAAAAAAAGGAAAATTCCTTAGAGCATTCATGAATACAAGAAAAATATGTATCAGTCATATTTAGTTCTAACCTTCCTCATCAAAACAGTCAAGTTTATCACAGTTATTTTATAGCATTACACTTATTTAATTTTATTCCATATATGTTTTGCCCCTGTCTGTCTATCTGCTTGTCAGGTCTCTCAGTCCCTGCCCTGGTAACTTTTGAACCTGTTTCTCAGTGTTAAATAAATTTAACAGATGGATGAAAGTCCTGTAAATATTAAGTGACTGCAAGATTTCTGAAAATACATTGCTGAGTGGAGAGGAAAAATTCCAGAAAAGAACCACCCCCCAAAGAGAGAGGCTGCAATGTGAAATCAGTCACCAAAGAAACTGGGGTGAAGCTACAGGAAACAAAAGTTTGTAAGTTCTGGTGTTTGCAGAACAACTTTTCTTTTTCTTTCTCTTTTGGTCAAAGCAGAAATTGTTTCCCTACATCCCTCCCAAAGTTAAATAAAATTTATTTGTTTTGAAGGATGAGTAAGCTGTAATCATGCCACTGCATTGTGGTCTGCTGAGTTTGAATGGACAAAGCCTAATTTAGAACTGTGTTATAAAAGAAAACTAGAGAAGCCCAAAATCCCAATCCTATAGTGAAATTTGCTTAAAATTATTTTTAGTATTTTTTTTAATGGTCACCTACTTTTGCAATGTTGATTTCAGCAACTGAAGTTCATCCACACAGAATTTATGAGCACATGTTATTGGAAGACTCTTGAGAAAACCTAACTGTAAAAGGTTTCCCTGACAAGACAATTGTTATAGAAAAGAAGGGAAGGGAAGGGAAGGGAAGGGAAGGGAAGGGAAGGGAAGGGAAGGGAAGGGAAGGGAAGGGAAGGGAAGGGAAGGGAAGGGAAGGGAAGGGAAGGGAAGGGAGGGGAAGGGAAGGGAGGGGAAGGGGAAGGGGAAGGGGAAGGGGAAGGGGAAGGGGAAGGGGAAGGGGAAGGGGAAGGGGAAGGGGAAGGGGAAGGGGAAGGGGAAGGGGAAGGGGAAGGGGAAGGGGAAGGGAATGGATAGGGGGAAAAAGGGGAAGAAACAGCTTTCAAGACTATATCCCATCTTCTTGATGCCGATCAGAATATTTTTTTATTGCTTTCTTGAAATCAGCATAGACAATAACAACACTGGAGGCTGGGAAGGAAGTGTATGATATGACCAGGTTTGCTGTTGACATGCTGCTTTTCATGCTGGTAAATTCACAAAGGCTGGAGAAAGCTCTAACAAAGCTGAGAAGTATGTTACAACAGCACCTCACCGAGAACAATGTGTTTTGCTCAACACTGCAGTTATGGTAAGATTTATGGCTCCTACTCCAAGAATTTAGCTTTTAGCAGATGAGTCAGGCAAAAAATGTTTTGCTTACAGATGGTGAGCAGAATCATGGAGAAATTAAGTGACTTGATGGGGTTATAAAAGCAGATTGTTATAGAGCTGGGAATTGATCCCAAACCCCTTGAATCCTTGCCTCATGACTTAGAATAAGGTTGTCAATGAATTTTATCCCTATGCAAGTAGAGTGTCAAGTTTAAGTCAGTTATCTGGATTCCTTTCTCCCACATCAAAGAGCTCCAGATGTTTTGTTTCACCTAACTCAGTCATCTATCTTAATGTGGGACTATCGAGCTTGGACTGATGCTTCTTCAGCGACTGTTTGCAAATAAGCACTCAAAAGATTTGAACAATATGGTACACACAAAAAAGAACCCGTACATTTGCCTTAGAGCGACTTCACGCCACAGTGCAAGTTCTTTTTACATATCATTCACTATATGGGCACTGTTGGACAGCCAAATTGCCCATCCAAGCACCATTCAGCCTATTGCAGCTGAATTATTAATGCCTTAATAGAGATCTCAGGATGAGATTCCTCTCAATCAAAATTAAGTTGCTGTATGTTAAGCATTCAGTATTTAACTCTAAACTCTTTGCTCCCCTCCAAGCCTTTCCCTGCTAACATTTTAGTCAAGCCATCACATTCATGCAGGCTGTCTTGAACAAGGATGGAAGGCTGATCCAGAATAAAACTAATTACATTTTCTGTTGGGTTAGTTTTAACCCAAGACGTTTCCTGAACAAGCCTATATGATGGTCACAGGAATGCCTGTGGCATTACTTACTAAAATATGGCATGGGAGGTCAGGAATGAGCAGACAGATGGGCAGAGAGAGGGTGAGACCACCTCTTTGGCAGTGGTGCAATTTATGCTTCAACAGGACAGGGAGCAATGGCGAATGAAATACCCATGTGCCGATAGAGTCTAAGTGCTCTGCAACCTGCAGATAAAGTTAGTGCTTGTGTTTCACCAACAAGGGCAAATATTTGCATAATGCTCAGTGGAAAAGTTTAACCAAAGAGCAAACAAAAAAGCTGGGTTACATTGAAGATTTTTTTTTTTTTTTCTGTGTGCCTGGTCATCCCACCCTCCTCACCATGAGCATCAAGTCACTAGGAAAAGAAGACCTTCCATTCCTCTGTGTTCTGAGAGGCCAAAGCCATGGGAGCTGCAGGGCTGGCTCTGTATCACTTGTATAACACCATACATATTCACTAAATTCAATTACTCATGTGTCAATTGTTAGAAAGCAGGGAGAAAGCACAGGAGTCAACATTGCTTGATTGGAAGGTAAACATGGTGCGGTGAAGAGTGAGGGAGAGGCTACTTTGGAGATTTTTTTTTTCTTGGCTAAGTGCTTTTCTATAGGAATTTTATAGGCCTTAAGCAAATGATTTTATCTAACTTCAGCTGTTCATACAGTGAGCATCTAGTCATGCAAGTTCCTTCAACAGCTACTGGATGTACTAGAGTGCAATTTGTCCCAGGTAGCTGGGATCCAGTCTGTGGTGGGTTAGTCCAGGTTATTTCCATGCTGAATGGCATGCCTGTATGAGTTGGCAAGGCAGTACTTACATCCTGATCAGCTAGATGGTTGCTACTAAATATATGCATAATGAGTGAATTCAACCTGCCCATCTTGTTCTGGGCATTGATTTGTACCCTTTTCCTCTGCTCAGCTGCTGATTTTCATGAATCTTGTAAGAACTTTATTATCCCTGAGACTCCCAGCCCTGTTTCAGTTGAAATTGTCTAGAAGTTTCCAGCGTTATTGAGGAAGAAACCTCAAAAGAAATGGGAAAACAGCTAAACCCCCAAACCTTTATTTTTTCAGGAAATTATGCTGATAATGCACTCTGTTATTTTGAAAGGAGAAAGGCAGGCAAGGCAAGGCAAAGCAAGGCAAGGCAAGAGAAGGCAAGAGAAGGAAAGGAAAGGCAAGAGAAGGCAAGAGAAGGCAAGAGAAGGCAAGGCAAGGCAAGGCAAGGCAAGGCAAGGCAAGGCAAGGCAAGGCAAGGCAAGGAAAGGCAAGGAAAGGAAAGGCAAGAAAAGGCAAGAGAAGGAAAGGAAAGGCAAGAGAAGGCAAGGCAATGCAAGAAAAGAAAGGAAAAGAAAGAAGAAGAGAAAAGAAGAGAAAAGAAAAAAGAAGAGAAAAGAAAAAAGAAAAGAAAAGAGAAAAGAAAAGAAAAGAAAAGAAAAGAAAAGAAAAGAAAAGAAAAGAAAAGAAAAGAAAAGAAAAGAAAAGAAAAGAAAAGAAAAGAAAAGAAAAGAAAAGAAAAGAAAAGAAAAGAAAAGGAAAGGAAAGGAAAGGAAAGAAAAGAAAAGAAAAGAAAAGAAAAGAAAAGAAAAGAAAAGAAAAGAAAAGAAAAGAAAAGAAAAGAAAAGAAAAGAAAAGAAAAGAAAAGAAAAGAAAAGAAAAGAAAAGAAAAGAAAAGAAAAGAAAAGAAAAAAGAAAAGAAAAGAAAAGAAAAGAAAAGAAAAGAAAAGAAAAGAAAAGAAAAGAAAAGAAAAGAAAAGAAAAGAAAAGAAAAGAAAAGAAAAGAAAAGAAAAGAAAAGAAAAGAAAAGAAAACAAAACAAAACAAAACAAAAAACCTAAACAGCCTGGAGTGTATTTCCAAGTAAGTTTTTTCTTATCTGGAAACACACCTTAAACATAAGTAAATGCCTACTGCTCATATAAGGCAGACTCTAAGGTTGTTTAGGTGATATGGTATAACATGTTTTATATTAACAGGTTATAATTAGAGTTTAACTGTAGAACTCCTAAGGTCACTAGCTTGATATTATTTGAGGTTGCTTTTTTTCCCCCTGTAATAAATAATTGCTGTAACATGTTTCCTATAAAAATACTTCAGTGCATTTATGGCCCGAGCAAGGTTTTTATGAGTCTTGTTTTGTCTGGTATCAGAAGAGCACGTAAATATTTAAATGACGCATTTGAAATGGTCCCGTCACCATGTTTCTCAACATGAAGAAAGGACCATGGACTTCAGCTGAAATAAAGGAGATTTGAATTCAGGACCAGGAAAACTTTCTAACAGAAGGATAATGAAATACCAAAACTGACTGCCTGGAGAGGAGCACATGGCTTCTCATACTAGAGATTTTTAAGAACAGATAGATAGGTATGGTGGGAAGGGCTTAACAGACTTGGCTTTCATTTGGTGATGACCATGGGATTTCTGAAGGTCCCTTCTGACCTCATTTTCTAGGAAACAGGATTTGATATGTTTGGGGGAAAACACAAAAGTCCTGGCCAACACACGCTGTTAATATCTCCAAGTCAACAAACTGTGGTGTAAGATACGTATTTACAAAGTCAACACAGGCTTTTTGCATAAGGGTATTGAAAAGAAGAACTAAAATTATTGTGATTACCAGGCTTTTGGAAATGATATAGAAGGCCTACGGATGCCTTAGCAGGACTTTTTTTCCTTTGGATGAATTCAAATTTGTTCTTATCAGGGCTATTTTCTCATGTTGAGACTCAAGTGGATCTCAGATGGCACCAGACACCAAATTTCGGTCACCAGAGTTGTGCTCCAGGGGTCTGTGTTGAACAGGCTACTCCAATCTGCCTCCCCATGTGCACAAGACCCAAGAAACCTGAGAAAATGCCAAGTTTTTGAAAACTCAACCATGATTGTTGAAAAAGAGATGGAAGCAGAGACCGGAGGTAACCACTAGAAAGGGTGGTATATACCAAATGCAGGTGTGGTTTAGACCTTCGAACATGATTCTGCTTTGAGATTTATTTTATTCATTTTACGAGAAAGCCGTCAGCAGACATGTAGAGATGAACCCATCAGAGAAGTTGGCATGGGACTTTATTGCAGCAACCCTTATCCCTCCTCACCCCACTCCTATGTCAGCTGCACCTCCTAAGTAACAACAAGGGTTAAGGATAACACTGTGGAGACCAAATATTGAAAGCCGATAAAAAGAAACTGTTTTTCCGTCCACCTTGGTTCATTGAGTTCAAATGCAGGAGAGTTCATAGACAAGCACGTCTTTGTCTGGATTTCAAGGAACCTTCACCTGTGAGGTCATTTGAAAATATATGGGCTTGCACTAAGGGCAAAATGCAATCTGGAGTGAAACGACCCATGTTTTAGGGAAAGAAATCATTCTTCTTGCCTCTGTGCCTAAGCCACCTTTCTAGGCAGTTAAAGGCTTGGATTTTCTAAGGGATCCCATGCCAGAGCTGCCCAAATGCAAGGACTGTTGCACTTTTTCTGATGCAAGTGATGTGGAAAGCTATCTGAACCATTAGATACATGTCAGTTTACCACCACGAGACTCACCGTAACTTGTCAGTCTGTGATAGTTTGTGACTCTGTGAGTCCTCGGCAACATCAAGTGCCTGAACTATCAGTGAGGTGTGTCAGGTACGCTGATAAGATCCCACAGATCTTGTGCCTCAAGTGAAATGCCCAGTTTGCTTGCAATGAATTGAAGGAGAGGGTTGCGCAAAAATGTTTAGGGACATGACTCCTGCATTCACTGAAAATCACCCCTGCCCCTGTTCTGGGAATTGCACGGCAAGTTTGCAAATTAATCTGTACACCACGACATGCAACCTGCAAGGTTTCCTCTGATACTGGCAGGACTTTTTTCAGCTCCTGCCACAAACTATCCTCTTTGCTGCCGTGTCATAACATGTTTTAGCCCTCAGGCGAAGAGCCAAACCTGCAGGCTGCAATTTCAGGTGATACACCAACAAGTCGCTTGACCTATATGATGAAGCATGTGTTTCTGTCTGGCCAGCATCTGAAGTGTTGTGACTACTGCCAAGCCTGCCATAGCTGCAAAGCTGTTACAATATTATGACAAGCAGTTTTCAAGTCCCAGGGTGCTTGTGAAATGTTGGGAAGTTTATGGCCCACGGCGTCCCCTTCCCTGCTGAGAAGGATGAAAAAGAAAGAGCACAGTCGCCTTATCAGAAATGAATGAATGGATGGTCTGTTATTAGCTAGCGGTCCCAAAGGCAAGAAACAGTTAACAGTTAGCAAACTCCTACTGTAAGTACGGTACAGGCTAATGCCCCAGGGATATATTTTTTTTTTTAAATAGCAATTAATCATGCAGAACTGAAATGCTTTCCTCCATGCTCCTACTCTGATTGCATAGACAAGGGAGAAAAAGCCAAAGGTTTAGTAAGAACTCCATTGAAGGGGAGTGGAGGAAATCTCTCTTTAAAAGCTTTTTAAAAAAGAGTGCTTTTCTATTTTCTTGTAATTTGCAAAGAGCTCTGCCTTGGCCACCTGCGCCCTGAGGCAGGAGGTTTAGTGATGGCTGTAGGATCCCAACAGCCCACAGGAGGGATGAGCCAGTTGCACATGGCTCAGCTCCAGGTCCCCTTTGGAGGAGGGCAGAAACAATTGCAAGAGCCTGGTGGGTCTCAAAACGTGCAGATTTACTGAGGAGGAAGCTGGGAAGGACATTTACCTCCTTCTTCCTTTAGCTTTGATATGGGGGTGAACAGTTCTGGGTGTGAGCTAATTTATGGGTGAAGGCAATAGCTGCAAATCAAGGGGAGGAGGACTCTTTCTCCTGGAGCACTTGGAGGGTGGGATAGAGGTGGTTGGGACTGAGGACACAAGGTCAGCTTAGCCCTACTTATGGAGTACTTACCTACTTATGGAGCTCCTTGCTCCATGTTTCCCACTAACCCTGCTTTCTGTGTTACTTAAGCACATGGTCCTCCCTGCTTAAAGTCTCTACAAGATCTACACTTGCTTCAAACCTCTTTCTCAAAGATGAGTCAAGGTGGCAAGTGCTTTGCCATTCACAGACATCAGGATAAACTTCCTCAGTTTTTTGCGTTTTGTTTTGTTTAATGTAAAATTCAGGCCATTATAGAAAGTGATCTTAGATGCTTTGACCTGTGTCGTGGTTTAGCCCCAGCCAGCAACTAAGCACCACGCAGCCGCTCGCTCACTCCCCCTACCCCGATGGGATGGGGGAGAGAATTGGAGGAGTAAGAGTGAGAAACACTCCTGGGCTGAGATAAGAACAGTTTAATAATTGAAATAAAGTAAAATAGTAATGCTAATAATAACAGTATAATAATGATAATAATAATAATGATACACGAAGCAAGTGATGCACAATGCAATTGCTCACCACCCGCCGACCGATACCCAGACAGTTCCCGAGCAGCGATCGCTGCTCCCCGGCCAACCCCCCCCAGTTTATATACTGAGCATGACGTCATATGGTATGGAATAGCCCTTTGGTCAGTTTGGATCAACTATTCTGGCTGTGCCCCCTCCCAGTTTCTTGTGCGCCTGGCAGAGCATGGGAAGCTGAAAAAGTCCTTGACTAGCATAAGCAGTACTCAGCAACAACTACAAACATCAGCCTGTTATCAACATTCTTCTCCTACTAAATCCAAAACACAGCACTATGCCTGCTGTTAGGAAGAAAATTAACTCTATCCCAGCCGAAACCAGGACAACCTGAAACATAGAGGTCAACTGTTGGAGCTGAACTGTGATCAGTTAATTGTAATACGCCGTTACTCTGCTGGCAGATATGCCTTGCACAATGTCAAGCACATTGCGGGCTCATAAAGAATGCACTTTGACCAACTGTGACAATAAAATATCTTGCCACGTTTGGGAACGCTATCTATTTTACTTTAGCCTTTTAATTAACATCACCCCTCCCAACAAACCCCAAACCATTCGAACCGCTGTAGCATAACCCTGGTTTTGGAAATTCACCTTAAAATGTATGCCAACACCCTGGAGGCAACAAATCTAGAAAGTCAAGGAAGAAAATGTTTCTCTCATCATTTTAGCATCACAGAAGGGAAACTTCCCCTGTCATGTTCACTAGTGAGTTGAAGTCCATCTGGAGGGATTCTGTTATTTCAAATTGTCTAAACAACTCCTCCTCTGTTACACTAATTGCATTAATTGTAGGCTGATTTTTAAAATAAGCTGTAGAAACGTAGCATGAAGCAAAGCTCAGTTCTGAAGTGTTTCCCACTCTTTCTAAACACAGTGGAGGCAGGCTGTGTAAGAACAAGGGCTCTGGCTCTGTTGGAATTTGTTGGACGTTGTTGGTGAGCTGCTCTCTTTTCACCCACCAGACACTCTGCAAAGCCTGAGCTTAGGTAGCTCCATCCAGACTTTGGTAGATGTCCTCCTGCTCAATCTGGTGTCCTGTTGCACTTTTGCTATGGGCACAGTTTTGCAATGGGCTACTGAAAAAGCATGGGTTTAAAAATAAAAAATATTGTTACTCTGTTCAGAGTTTTAACAGCCTTGTCAAAATACAGTTATTTTATGCTGTTACAATGATTCTGACACAGTCAAAATTATCTACTTATTGCTAATTCCTATTTATAATGCAATTACAATTACTTTATTATATACAAACCTCCTACTATTTACCCCTTTTTCCAGAATTATATTCACCCTTTCCATGTGCCATTACAGTAAGCCATCAGCATGACAAGGTCTTTACTAGGAGGGGTGCAATGTTGAGTGCATGGGTTTCTTCCCCCCAAGTCATGGTTCCACTAAGAGTTGCCTTTTCTATATTTCCAGAAGTATATTGATAACACTTTTTTTGATAACACTTTTTTTCTGATTGCCCTAAAAAATATTTACAGAATGATTGCTCGCATTCATTTGTTCTTGCATGTATGTGGAATGCTTTGTTTTAGAGTAAAGCCACACAGATGCACAAATCTAAGCAAACTTTAGGTTAAAAAACACCTTGAAAATAGTTAGATGATTTACTAAAACAACCCCAAACCACAGAGTAGGTAATGAACACTTGATGAGTGGGTAACTTTCCCATTATGTTTAAGACAAGTTAGACAAGGGTCATTTGAACCTAAAGCAAGTTGCAAGCACAGCAAAACATTCTTAAATAATTTTGCAAGCACAGGTGAAATGAAGAAAAAAAATGCATTCAAACCCAGAGAAGTCCAGACAAGGCCTGAGGAGTCCAGAGTAATGTGCTCCATTGTTTTTGACTGCAATTAAATGTTGCACATTCCTTCCAGAAGATGAATTTCCCCAAGAATGACATGGTCTTTGAAAGGGAGCCCAGTACCAGAACAATCTGCTCAAAAGATTTTTCTAAAGGCTTTATTCTGGTTCTGCTCTGATTTTCACATATATAAAACTGGAGTCAGTAGACTGATCACAGTGCATGCATGCTTCAGAATAATGTCTCAAAGGAGACATCAGCTGGAAAGTGCATATACCTACTGAATCAAGGAGGATTTGCTGAGTTATTGTCAGCAGAGGGTTGTGTCAGGCCCATTTGTACGAGGTGCTAAGCTACATCTACTTTCCCTTTACCTCCAGTGAGAGCTAAGCCTGCTCAGTACCCTGCAGAATTAGATCTAGTGTATTTTGCATGTTTTTCTTCCTGGCAGGATGTGATCAGAACAGGCTAGTTCAGTCTCAGCACCATGCCTTGTTTTTTCCAGGGTAATCTAGGATTTGCTTCATCAATGACTTTTGCTCTTCCTCTTGTGACCAGATGTTTATGCCCTTTTTTCTATACTGTTGAATTGAAATCTGGGGGAATCACAGGCAACTTGTGGCTGGATAAACTTAAAGGAATTGCTCTGTTTTTAGAAAGGAAGAATGACAATTAATTCAACCATATGTGAAGTTGGTTTTTTAGAAATGGATTACCCAGAGGAGAAGATGGAGAGAGATGAGAAGGAGAGATGGAGAAGAAAAAGAAGGAGATCCTGCGCAGGTCCTGGGCTTGTCTACAAGCTCAGTGAAGACCTAAGCGCACCCATGGAATCTAAGCTTTCACTGAAAGGCAATGGGATCTCTTGGGCAGCTAGAAGAGAAAGGTAAAAAGTCTGAGGAAAAATGGGACTCCAAATACTTCAATATATTTGGGAGCCTAACTAGTTTCAGTTTTTCTTTGAATATTTGGCTCGCTGGAGGATCAGAACCTACACTGACTCCAGCGAGCAGAATTATTCCTTCTAGGGCAGGCAGCACAGGTTTGGTCTGGTGGCTTGGGACAGGTGAACTGCAAGAGGTGCATTCCTCAATGCCCTTTGAGGATATTAAATTGCAAGGAGAGGAACAAGCTTTGCTGTAAACTGCTCAGAAAAAGCCACAAAGGCTGTGCAGACTGAAGCTAGAATTGCAGCCATCTAGTGATGTACAGGTTTTCTTTCTGAGACGGTCAAATCAGCACTGAATTCACGGTCCTGCACAGTTTCTGGTGTCTCTTGGAAGAAAGTTGTGCTCTAACCAAAGTCACTGAATATGTTAAAACTTCTTGAATATCCATCTGCTGTAATAGTAAGGCTTGTATACATCATACAACATTGGGTTTGCCTTATATAGCTTGCAGAAAATGGGAATAAAGTAGTATTCTCAACATTTGGTAGCATTCAAGCTATTACAGCTAAAAGGAACATGAATGGAAGGGAACTGAAATGGGGTAATGTCACTTCAAATGATCCTGTAGTAGAGAGATAGAAACACAAGACATTTCAAGAAGGGAAACCTTAGCTGAAGATTTCCACAGCAGGAGTTACAAATCATGGTAGTTACAGTGGCCACATTTGACAATGACTGGGAAATAAAGGTTAAATAGAGAAGTAGGAGATATTGTATCTAGAGCAGGTCAAAGCTTGATATTTCCATTTCAAGACAAAATAAGAAATGCTGAAAAGAAAACAGATCTGGTTCAGCTGGAACAAAGATTACAATTTTTTTAGTAAATGACGATCCTGAAAATACCATTTCACAGTAACCGGAAGCATTTAGTGGGACTGAAATGAACACAAAAGTCCCTTCAGAACTTGCCATGGATAGACTGGATGCTTAACTTTTAGCTTGCTCACAGGAAGCTACAATGAACCCCACATTCACCTGCACTGGATAAAGAGATAAGGTGTGATTTTCAAGGTAAAGTGCAATCAACTTTTACTGCAGCAGCTTTTCATAAGACTAGGTGTGGTTGCCACCTGATTTGAAGAACAGGCTGAACATGCAACCACACGTCCCTGTCCTCATCACATGATGCTGGGAAGTGCACTTAGGATTCCTGTACTTAGATCTACGAAAATCTTTGCAGAAATACGGGTGTATGCATCATCCAGCACGTGTACAGGGAGGCTGTTGATGTGTTGAACCCCGTGTTCCAGGTAGATCAGCTGCATGTGACCGGTACCCGTGGTCCTGCGGACTGAACATCCAGCCACTGTGGCTGAATATTCAGAAGCCACAAGCAAATGCACTTTTCCAGAATGAGCAAATTGTGGCATAGCAAAGTAGAATGGAAGTGGATCAAATCCCTCTAAACGACCCTGACTAACTCACAATTGAAAGTGAGATGGGTTCTTCTGAAGACCCTCTCTTGGCATAATCTGACCTAGAGAAACACTGCCAGCTCCAGACACCTTAGAAAAGAATCCGACATATTAATTGCTACAGTGTCTTATTCTGTTTGGCTTTTCACAGATGAACTGTGGTTCAGTTCTGTTTCGCAGATAAAGTTTAAATATCCTTGCAGTAAAGCTGCTTTTTAAAAAAATCTTTTTGGAAGGGATTGGGGGTGTTGGAAAGTAGTTTAAAAATTAATAGAGGTTTTTTTTTTCTTAATTGAACTATAAATGCTACCTTAATGGGTATTCACTAGAGTGAAAACCTAGTCAGGAACTCATCTAGAAGACTGAGAAACAGCCACAGGATCACAAAATGGTCCATTCTCAGAATAAATATGAAATAGAATTCATATTTCCTGTCGGTGGTGATTTCATAATGAATAAAGCTACCAACAGTTTTGCCATTCCTCCAATTTGTCGTTACTCGCTATTACATTTTAAAATGTAATAATTTTAAAAAGTAATAGTAAGAAGAGAATCTTTCAAGCAGAACATTTGTAGTAATAAGTTTTCCCTTTCTCTTGGCTCAGTTATTTGAGCATGACTCCATCCATTTACATGTTCTGGTGGGGGGTTTAAGTTTTTTCTTTTTTTTTTCCCTTTTCTTATATCTTCATAAAGTAGACATCTAACATAGGTCAGACAAATCACACCTAGAAGCGCTGGTTTCCCACCATTGACAATATAAAGCTGTAACAGTGAACCTTGAACATGGTGCATGAATCTGGAGCTGAATCCCAGCATCACTGGTTGAAGCGAGATGTGGTGAACCTTAGCTGTTGATTTGGACAAAATGGATGTCTACGCTCTTTATTTAGTCTTTGACTTGCAGCTGCTGTGATGTAACATACCAGCCGATATAAGCTGCTCTTTGCTGTCCATAGCATACTGTCACATCAGATCTTCTTATACGTCCAGCCCACTGTTTAGCTGCATCCCAAGTTCTCTTGCAGGGATACAAAACAGTGTCCTTTAAAGCATCAGGTCTGTCTTCCCTTTTGGGCATATTTCCAGTCCTGGACAATACAGACAGGGGGTAAAGTAGAGCAGGACCGGAAGAATCAACAGAGAATTGTAAGCAGGCTGCTGTCAAGATTTTTGCATGCCTGGGAAAACTTGAAATTCATAACAAAAGGGGTAGGAATAGGATGCAGCTGAGACTGCGCTAATATCACAAACTGGCTTTCACAAGAGTCCTCTGTTGTAGGCTGATTGGGAGGTAGCATACTTGGGCAGGTACATGGATTTGTGTGCTCCCTCTTCCAATGCTATCAGCAAAAGCATGGCCAAAATGGAAACAGAGAGAAGACAGATCCTCAGAGACAGTTACATGTTGAGGTCCACTAGAGCTGAGAGAACTTATTTCAATGGCAGTTTATAGAATCATAGAATCATAGAATCGTTTAGGTTGGAAAAGACCTTTAAGATCATCCAGTCCAACCATTAACCCACACTACCAAGTCTACTCTAAGCCAATCAAGGGTAGACTAGACTAAACCATGTTCCGAAGTGCCACATCTACACGTTTTTTAAATACTTCCAGGGATGGGGACTCCACCACCTCTCTGGCCAGCCTGGTCCAATTCTTGACCACCCTTTCCATAAAGAAATTTTTCCTAATTTCCAACCTAAACCTCCCCTGGCGCAGCTTAAGCCCATTTCCTCTTGTCCTATCGCTAACTACTTGGGAGAAGAGACCAACACCCACCTCACTACACCCTCCTTTCAGGGAGTTGTAGAGAGCGATCAGGTCTCCCCTCAGCCTCCTCTTCTCCAGGCTAAACAACCCCAGTTCCCTCAGCCGCTCCTCATAAGGCCTGTGCTTCAAACACTTCAGAAAATTTTGACCTGTGCCTTTCTTCTGGTTGCGTCTGCACAGGTAAATAAGGTTGATCAAGGACAAAAGGGACTTGGTCAAGGACACAAAGGGATCAAGAGCCATGACAGGGATTTACATTTGGGTCTGCTGAGCTGGAGGCTGAACTCTTCTGTACCTTCCTCTGCAGGGAGCAAGAATGTACTTAAAGACACATAAATATGTGCTTTTCTTCAGTCCTGTTGGTAAAGTGAGATGTAAAGCAGCTGGCAGAGATTGACCAAAATCTAGTTTGCCTGATGACTAAACACAAGATTTGTTTAGAGAAATGCAAATAACATGGATGTTATTTTTGATTTATAGACCTCCAGAAGTCTTATTCAAACAAAATAACGTCCGTCTCTCTCCTGTATGTCAGCCAAATGCTCTCAAGACCCTGTTTAAGATGTATTCATTGTTTAAGATTATTCATTGGTCATATTGTGACTCAGTATCACCTAGACTGGAACCAAACTGCTCTAGTCATTCAAAATTACCTTCTGATTTCCAGCCTAAGTTTATGTTGGGTCAATCTTTAACCTCTCTTCCTGTGCCAATAATGACTTTCAGCGTAAATGAATAACTCCTTTCCTGGTGGGAGTTCTCTCATGTATTTATATTCCCACTCAATGTTCATTTTGCTGCACTAAGCATGATATGTTGGCAACACCCTTTGTTTTGCTCTTGTGTCCTTGTCTCCTGGTTGTGCACGCAGTTTGCGTGCTGTTTTGCTCTGGGGTGAATAACCAGTTTTTGGTCTGGGACACTATAATCCTAAGATTCAAACCATGCCCCTTGGTATGGAAAGAACAGGGCATTTGTTAGTATGCACTCAACGATAACATATTCATAGCGTTAATCACCCCTGACAAAACAGGCCATCCCTGCCCGCGGTCATCCTGGGAGCTTTTTCATGTAGCTATTTTTATATCTTTTCATCTTCCTTGATCATGGCATTGGTAGGACTGGGAAAGTACATAGGGCAGGAGGTTCATAACTAGAACTGTCCAAGCAGTTTATCCAGATCTAGCTGCAGAAACTTTCTTAAAAGTCAGGACAGGGAGAAAGTTCTTCTCAAGGGTATTCATCCTGTCCTAAGACAGGTGTTTAAGACAGCTCAGGTGAATTGCCTGGTAGAGACCATTCTTTCTCCATTGATGCTAAGGGGTGGCTACACAGTTGAGACTACAGGTGGGATTAACTTAATCCAACTTCAGCTATCTACAGTGTCACTCCACTTGAGCTAACGACTAATGACTAAGGCTTTTTTATAGTCTGTGGGGAGAAATAGGAATTTGCAGGATTAGGAATAGGGATTTGTAGGATCTGTAGGAATCTGATCCATTTTACTTATTTATTCTGTGTCTTTGAGAAGCCTGTTTCTGTCTATAGACTATGGAAAAGTCTAGGAAAAGTGAATAGGAAAAGTGAATAGCTCAAGTGTAGATATTAGTATAAATTACATATCTACGTTCAAAAAAACAATTTCTGAAATATCATCAAGAGCAAGGAAGATCGCTGCAGGTGAGGAACAGAGCATGTTTCACTGCTTTATTACAGTTGTGAAGTCTCTTACAATCACAACTTGATTCCTTTTGCCTATATTCTTGGAACAACTCTGCAGAACATCTCCTACTGTTTTCCTTGGGCTGTGCTTCACCAACCAATCCTGACCAGCCCACAGCACTGCCTCTCTAGAGGCAATACAGTGTCGGAGGGAGAAAGGAAAAAAAGGTGTCCTTTAGTAGGAATGCATATTGAAAGGGATCCCATGAAAAGATAATCCCCCCTCCTTATAGCTGCCCAGAACTAAAAGTAGTTTCTTATTGTACGAGTATAGGTGTCTTCATTTACCCAGCAAATGTCCCTAGCAAGTTATCCAATGCAAAGGTCCTACATGCAAGGAAAAAATGTATTCTGCAAGGTTGGTTTGTCCCATCTTTTGGTGGGGGACTCTGTCACCCACCTAGCCTGGGAAAGCTACAGAAGATATGAAATTGCTTGACTGGCTTGTTTTGTTTGTAGGATGTGTCAACTGAGATTCTTCTTGCCTTATTTTACCTCAATTTAAGGTGCTTATGGGCCGAATTACACTTTCGTCTGTGTGTTTACTTTTCTCATCACATGTGGTCATTTCTCAAACACTGTCTCACACCTTGACATTAATTGTCCAGCAGAAATATGTTGAGGCTGCACAGTCCTTCTGCACCAAACTCAAAGCCAGCCAAATCCCCCAAGCCAAGGGCTACAAAAGGCACAGTTCCTGGTATTTGTAAGTATTTCAATAATCTGTAGGAGTCCTAGGGAAAAATCAGGACTCTACGGTGAACTATCATGCCAACTACTGTGCATACACAGAGATCTATTTATATAAGGTAGATATCCAGGCATTAGATATTTAATTCCAAGTTCATCACCCTGGCTTCCTTCACGATGAAAAAAGGGAAATAAGCATCTTCAGAAGCTGATTAATTTGACCTGTCTTAGATGACTCTCTTAAGACTGGACAGCTTGTCTTTTAGACTTTTGACCTTAAGAGAGATTAATCCTACCTTAATCGTTTAATCTAAACAAAACATCTAAGCTCTCCTGCTAGAAGAGGGAGTATAGCATGAACCTCTGGAAGGAAGGTCATGCTATTTTAAGAGCGAGAGCTAAGGCAGGTGGGATAAAACATATGAAACGAATGGGTTTTTTTTCCACTGTTTTAGAAAGAGACCATTCAAAATAGTAGGGTAGACCTTGAACTTTTGTATGGCTAAGACTGGGTGAAAGCTTAGCTTCCCAGTTTGTCTCTAGTTACTGGCTGGAATGTCGTATAATCCCTCTCAAAATGGTGCATGAAGGTACAAGCCATTGAACTATTCCAGGTGGTGCATGTGATAATGCGCCCTTAAAACAATGAGAGAGAAAGATACAACATGGACAGGGACAAAACTGTTGTCCTTTGGTACATCAATGCTATTTCTTGTACTTCTGGAGTGCAAGCAGCACCTTCTGTACTTCACCTCAGGAACATGGGCTGAAATGCTGTTCACAAATAATTCCAGTAAGTCAGTCCCTCCTCCCTCTCAGAAAAGCTGAGATACTTTCTGGCCTCATTTATTATTAACTGGCATATAAAATATCCCAGGGCCCTGAAGGCAAATGCAACATCATGCCATGAGTCCTACGACAAGGTTCTCTCCCCTCCAGTTTGGGTTTCTTGCCTGTATACGTACATAAAAAATATACATTGGGAACAGCTCTTAGTGCATGTTGTTCTCCTAGTTCTGCGTGGGCCAGAAACAGTTTCCAAAAGGCAGTCTGGAAGCAGACATCACTTTTTGGGGGAGTAACACATCTTAAGAATATTCATACAGAGCCCTTACTGCCAGTTGGCCTCCAAGCACGGTCCGTGCATATTTAACTTACTGCCATAGACACAGCCAGCGAGTGCAGAGCTCTGCAGGAGCTAAGAGCCACTTCTCCACCCAGAGGCTGTTCACTGGTGGTATCTGGGCTTCTGTGGTTCCTGGAAAAAATGACTGGCCACGTTCTTCTTTTGTGTGAGGCAGTGCCTTCTGATGATTCCTGCTGAGGTGCTCAGAAAGAAGCCATTGTCTAAAATAAAAATAAAAATGGTGGCAAGGTGCCCTTCCATACAAAGGAAAGAAAGCACAACTTTGGCTTACCAGGGAATACCACCCTGATTTCAGCAGTGACTGACAGCTGAGGCAGGCATGGGTTGCAACTAGAAAAGGCTATCTGAGCTGTAAAGGCATGGGCCAACCACGTTCTTTAGCACTGAAAGAAAAATGAATGACGGGATGTTGCTGGGGGATAGAGCAGCAAGTCAGACTGCAAGGACTGCACATGCAGCGATAGCTTCCCACAGTAATTTTTGATACAAGGCTGTTTTCCGGTTGCTAACTAAAACTATCTTGTTTAGAGAACACTGACCTTCAGGCTGCAAACAGCTGGTGGTTTTGTGGCTTTCTAGGAGGGAAAGGCTTGGGAGTCCACATCCTTTTGGACTTACTAAAAAAGTCATGATGGAAAAGAGGTATTGGAGGCAGGGAGACAGTTTCAGCATGCAGTCTCATGATGCAAAGGCTTGCTTCTTACTGAAGAAAGAATGATCCCACCCTCTCTCCTCTTCTTAATGAAGTGCTCTCACTCTTCTGTCTCGTACCTTCACCTGTTTGGGCAATGCTGTGTAGTGAGATCAACCAAGTTAGTTGGTTAGTTTTCAGCCCGAGTAATCACCTGATCTGGCTCACTGTACTGTCATACTGGTGGCACAAGAAGGGGAGAGAGGACCACTCCTTTTGGCAGCAGTGTGGACTTCAAATTTTTGTCCGACTGCAATCTTAAAATAATGGAAATAGATGGCTTTCTGTTAACAAAAATAGATGGAGGCCAAGAGCCAAGGCCAAAGGGTAAGATTTCTGCAAGAATGCTTTAAAGACTGAAGGCAAATGCAGCCAATGGCCTCAGAGTAGAGAGACCTCCCCAGAAAAGACAGGAAGAAAGTCTGCAGTATTTCAGATGTGTAACTGAATGGTAGAATGTTATGGAAAGCAACTTCATACATGGGATTTAAAAGGGATTAGAGAAACTCCTGGAACATAAATCCAGTGGCTTAGACAGTCCTAAGCTCCTGACCTCCCCAAACTGGTAGGATACAGCCATGGGAAATGCAACTCTAGCCTCATCTTGTTTCTTCTACGCTTTCCTCACTGCCCACTGTCAGAGAAAGGACACTGAACTCAGTCACTTGCCTTGACTGCATTTTCGTAATTTCAGTTTGCAGACCTGTAACAAACAGTTGAATAGATGAACCAAGATGTTTTGCCTGGTACACTCTGACAGACACAAAGTTTGGCACTTGCACTTCAAAACACAGGAGCTGTGTCAACGGGATCACTATGCAGACGCATTGAGGCTGTTTGAAATCACAGCCTGCTTGCACGCCCCTTCCCCCCCCCCTTACCCCATCTCCCTTACGAGTGAACGCTAACCAACTTATTCTCCTGCCAAAACAAAAACCAGTCCTTTTTCAAGCAGGCCATGTTTACTGCACTTGATGTGATGAGCACTGCAACATGCATACAGATATTTAGGCTATATAAAAGTTATCAATGAGTCCCTTCTTGAATATGAAGATTTATGAGCCTTCTCCATTCATAAAAAATCTCCAAGGAATGCAGAAGAAACCAGTACTGTGGGAGAGATGTTTTTTCTGCGGCACTCAGTACCCTCAACCTGTATTTTTTATCTGCAGGTCGTATAATAGGCTCATATGACAGACATTGCATTGATTTGTCTTTGCACTGAGTATCATCAGGAAAAGACAAAGTATTAGAACTTCATTGAGTTTGCTTCTTTTTTAGGCACTTCAAAAAATAAAAAAAAAAATGGTACTATGGTGGGAGCCTCATTTAAAGTTAACCTGAGGTCAAGTTGTATCTTGCTGTATCTGAAATTGTAAACATGCCTAGCTTAAATCAAGAGACATTGTTGAGTTTGTTCTTGCTTCCTGTGGATAGTGGGAACAGAGGGTATGAGAATGGCTGAAGCTGTGTAAAAAGTCAGCATATGTTAGTTCTTGCTTGTACCCATAATGCTGTCAAAACCAGGAAGATACGTTGGTCTTGTGGTTTTACCAAGTCAGTCATGCTTATTCATCCTCAACAGGTTTGGTAGAAAAAGTCCCTGCAGCTTTGCACCTTCAGCTGTCATCCAAAGAGATTACCTTGCCTAACTTTGTTAAGGTTTGTATGACCCACTTGCTCAGAAGAAGAAGAAAAACTCCACTTCAGCAAAGCATTCATTTGATTTCACATCTGTGCTTAAACATCACCAGCTTCTGTTGGACCTCTGCATGAATCTGTTTATCAAATTGGTTCTTCCTAGGTTGTGTTATCGCAAAGAGTGAAGACAGATATGAACTATTCTCCAAATTCTCCAAACTGGCAAAATTTCAGCCTGTTCTGGTTTGCAATATGCATGGGTGCAACACCTCCTATGAATTTACAGACTCTGGCACAGAGCACACTTATAGTCTGAGTGCTCAAGTCCATCTTCTCTACATATATTTGCCTTCAGTTGCTCTATAGCTCAAGTGGTAGGAGGGCCTTTTTGCAGTTTCAAAGACCGTAAGTTCAGTCCTGGATGGTAGTTGTGGTTGTATGGATGTGGTCATGGTTCACTACACAGTTATGCCTTAGCCATGATAAAGAATAAAGCTGGGCAGAGGGTGAGGCTGAGGGATAAATACTCCCAAACAGCTCAGCAATCCCACTGACCAGAGCACTCACTTTGTCCCAGTCACTTAAGGCCTCCAAAGAATTGTTCCAGGAGTTCAGAAAGGAAAACACTCCTCTTTCTCTGCTAGCTGCCTTGAACGTGGCTCCTACCCATGCCACGGACTCCCCCACTGGCAGGACAAATAAAGTCATGTTTTCTTAGCTCCAGCCTCCTCACTCCCTGGGAGGATTCATGCGATTTCTTTCCTATCCTGAACTCTCTTTGGAGGCTTTTTCTTATATGATGTATTCAAGGGTAGGAAAGAAAAAAGCTTTTGTTTTAACATATGAATAGGGAGTGTTTGATGAGGTGAGGCACTGTTTCTGTGAGAAAGGAATAACTAAACCCATGAAGCTGTAGAGAAATGTCTACCACATCCCAAGACGTAGAATTAGTGCTTAATGAGAGATTACCAGCATCCTTTGAGATTTTGTAAACAGATCATGTGTGCTTATGTGTGGTCCTAGCCCAATCTAAATACACTTTGAACCACCAATGGATAGCCATGAAAGGTGGTAACTTCTGAAAACACCTCATTGTTGATGATGCTCAGGGTTCACATTAGTGCTCAACCTAAACAAGGACCAAGCGTTTTCCAGTTATTAGAAGGAGAACAATAACGAGTTATTCACATTTTTGACACCAGAGTTGAATCCAGGGTAGAGGTAAAGAAAGCACAATTCAGAAAGAAGCTACAAGGTGTGGCTGAAAGAAATACATGAAAGAAAGTTTTGCTAAAGCTTCACTAAGAAATGTAGGGAGAGCTGTCTTGTATGAAAGGTTAAGAATTGATAATTCTTCAGTGCCTTGGTCCAGAATCAAATAGCCAAAACTCCACATATGTTCTTCCACCTAGTGTTTCCCTCTGTCTGGCTCGACACCTTCGGAGGTATGTTGTCCATGGGGCAGACTGAGTCACAGACTTAGGAGGAATTTGGATCACTGGCTTTCTTAGCCTGGTACTTCAGCCTAGAGATATTAAAACATGCAGGAAGTCCAAATATGATATCACTTAGAGTGAGCGAGCTCTTGAAAACATTGGCAGCAACATCATCTTTCTTTGTATTATTTTCACACTCACTGTTTGCTGCCTGAACTCTCACTGCTCAGAGGGTAATGCTTACACTGGCAGCAGAGCAATACACTTCAGTCCTCAGCTGGGGAGGCACTTCCAGGGCACCTGATTACATTCCATTTCCCTATGGCTGTCGTGGTTTAGCCCCAGCCAGCAGCTCAGCACCACGCAGCCGCTCGCTCACTCCCCCTACCCCGACGGGATGGGGGAGAGAATCGGAGGAGTAAGAGTGAGAAACACTCCTGGGTTGAGATAAGAACAGTTTAATAATTGAAATAAAGTAAAATAGTAATGCTAATAGTAACAGTATAATAATGATAATAATAATAATGATACACGAAGCAAGTGATGCACAATGCAATTGCTCACCACCCGCTGACCGATACCCAGACAGTTCCCGAGCAGCGATCGCTGCTCCCCGGCCAACCCCCCCCAGTTTATATACTGAGCATGACGTCATATGGTATGGAATGGCCCTTTGGCCAGTTTGGATCAACTATTCTGGCTGTGCCCCCTCCCAGTTTCTTGTGCGCCTGGCAGAGCATGGGAAGCTGAAAAAGTCCTTGACTAGCATAAGCAGTACTCAGCAACAACTAAAAACATCAGCATGTTATCAACATTCTTCTCCTACTAAATCCAAAACACAGCACTATGCCTGCTGCTAGGAAGAAAATTAACTCTATCCCAGCCAAAACCAGGACAATGGCACAAATGGCCCAACCGCTACCGGTGATGGGTTAGAGCATCATCAAGTATCCATTTCCCAGTGCACTGTAAAACTATCTTCTAGGGAATTATTCCACAACACCAGCACATATTTAGTGACTCCTCCTTCTCTATATGATAGCATCATGGATTCATAGAATGGTTTAGGTTCGAAAAGACCTTTAAGATCATCCAGTCCAACCGTTCACCTAACACTGCCAAGGCCACCACTAAACCAATTAAGGGGAGAGTAGCAATTTCATGTTTCCTGGCTTGGTGGCTGGATTATTTTTTAATGAAATTAAACCTAGGAATCATTATGGTTGGAAAGGATCTCTAAGATCATCAGTCCAACCATCACCCCAACACCCCCATGCCCACTAAACCATGGCCCAAAGTGCCACGTCTGCCCGTTTTTTGAACCCCTCCAGGGCTGGTGACTCCCCCACCTCTCTGGGCAGCCTGTTCCAGTCCTTGACCACTCTTTCAATGAAGAAATTTCTCATAATAACCAATCTAAACCTTCCCTGACACATTTCCTGGCCCTGAGGCCATTTCCTCTCATCCTTTCACTTGTTACTTGGGAGAAGAGACCAACACCCACTTCACTACAACCTCCTTTCAGGTAGTTGTAGAGAGCAATAAGGTCTCCCCTCAAGAGAGGGGAGGCTGGCCAGGCAAACCTGGCATATCATAGAATCATAGAATGATAGAATCATTTAGGTTGGAAAAGCCCTTTAAAGTCATCCAGTCCAACCATTAACCTAAAATTACCAAGGCCATGCCATATCCTTCCAGGCTTGCCAGGCTCTGCCTGAAGAGCTGGCCAAGGAAGGAGATACACTCACTCAACCAGTGTATTACAGCAGTGTGGCTTGTTTTGATCCATCCTGCTGCTTAGTTACTAATGGTAATTGAAGTGCAGATGGTGCACTGACTACCTACCGGAATAGCAGCCTCCCATGGGGTTTTTGCATGTTTGGTGTGCAATGCCTATGCACATAGGCCTTTAGAGTTTGCTAACCCAGAACTGCATCTGGGTCACTCTACTGACACTGATCTATCTGCACCACTTAATCTAAAGCCAGTATGGATTCACCCCTTTTAGCTGCAAATATGCTGCTTCTGTTGAGCCTTGCCCTTTTCAGAAACACATTTTGATTTTCGATTGCTGCAGTGCTACTCTAGCTAGATTCACTTTTAAGAGCGCTTTCTAGTGTTTTGGTCTCAGAAAGCAACCTCTGTGCTTATTTCTACATTCTTCTGTTCCTTATCCAATGTACAAATGCATTGTGATTGAAAAGTGCCATTATTTGTGAGATGGTTTTCATTTTCAGACAGCACATCTGCATAAGTGAAATACAACTCAGGCTCCATTCCTGCTCTTTGCTGTGCGGAAAGGAAAGGGAATACTGGCTATAAAACCCAAGCATTTTCTGAAAGAGAAAAACATGTTTGTGATGGAAGCGTCAATATGATGTCAGATAAAACTGGTCTGGAGAATAAAAGGGAGACAGATAAACTAATCAATGCTAATGGATGAAGAGGGGAAGGATGGTCCAGTAGGGTAGGTATTACTCTGGGACCCTGGAAACTGTCAGTTTGCTGCAAATGATGGTATTAATGTGTTTTGAGATATTGCCTCTGCCTCTCT
This sequence comes from Pelecanus crispus, assembly GCF_030463565.1. NCBI lineage: Eukaryota > Metazoa > Chordata > Aves > Pelecaniformes > Pelecanidae > Pelecanus > Pelecanus crispus. The sequence continues at coordinate 2,064,877 of NC_134644.1, forward strand.
GGGTCAGCACAATCGATTGCATGTACTCCCTTGGTGTGGTCACTGGAAGTGTGAGTAGTTACGTTAAATCGCTACTATATTGTGGTCTTACTTCTTCTCCAGGTGGTCATTCGTGTTCCTTCAAGTCCTGTCTGCAGAATTCATGGGCTGCCCTTGAGGTGTGACTAACTCCCTGTTCTCAATTTATAAAGCAGTTGTGGTCACTGTCGGCAGCAAACTGCCCAGAAGGTTTAAAATCAGTGGAACCGCTAGATCAATCATCCTAACCTTGCTTCAACGCAGGGCAGAGTTTCTCCTGATGGGTCCTGCACAGTAACAGCCTTGTAAATGTCGTGCAGAGCAGCACTGCATTTTGAGTTGAAAGATCAACAGACCACATCTTCTTTTTGATAAAAGGAAAAGGTTAAGCTTTTTCACTCCCTCACACTGCAAAATATTTTCTAACTTTTTTCTACAGTGCTACTGAACAGCTTTCTCTTTTCTATATTATTAGGCATAGTTTTACTCCTTCTACCCACAAACTTTTTGCTTCAGATATACTTCAAAAGCTCTTTCAAATAAGGCCTCTCAGGCAGGAATCCTCCAGGCTCTCAAACTCTATTATTTACCTCTGTGCACCTCAAAACCTCCCACTTCTATTCTTTGTTTTCTTTTTTTCTCATTTATTTTATATTGATTTTCTGACACTTTCTGTTTTTACTTTGCCATCTGTCCTTGTGAAATCACACCTTTTAGAGATCTAATAAAAAACTCCCAGACTTCATGTGCATTTTTCATCTGCTTTTTCTCCTCTGAATCAATTTTACTCATTAATCTTTCCAGGCCAGAGACAAGAGGCCTATCAGAAGTACCAAGGATATAAATGATAGGTTGAGGCACTTCCATTTTCCTATAAGAACTGTTATCAGGCTATGATCACTGACCCCTCAGAAACCACCAAATTCCAGTTCTGTGAGTAATTCATCTTTATTAGGTAATGAGTTCCAAAATAACCGGCTTGTGTTACATGTGTGACCTTCTCATGCTACAAAGTGACCAGAAGAAACTTTTATGATGTTTTAGCTGGATTTCCATCTTTCATTAAGGACTGTGTAGAGCAGCTGATACATTCACTCCATTTAGGTGCTATTCTAAGAAAGGCGATCAATTCTTCATGTGTGCATTTGGCTGCAGTTCCTGAACTGGTGGGTCACTGGTGGGTCACAGCCCCAACCAGTTGTCTTACACACAAGTTACCATGGGTCTCACCGAAATATATGGCATGGGATTTGGTTGCCCACAAATGAGCATCCTGTGTCCCTATTCCCAAGGTATATCCATATACTCAAGGTATAAGAGAAGCCTACAGAAGGTTGGCTGATGTGACCAGGGTCCTGCAGAAGATCTGTACTAAAGTCACCAGACAACAAGTGAAGTTGAGAGCTAAGAGCTCCTCAGTTGATCCTGGTAACTGCCTGTAAGCACAGGCTTTCATTTAGGGAAAATCAGTGTTGTGTTTACCATGGGGGAAGAACTGCACAGAGCCCTCCTCACTTGTGAGTCAACGGGCTGCAGTCTCTATGCTGTCTTTTGGAATTTGTTCATATCTCCAAACGTTTTGTTTTTTTGTTTTTTTTTTTTTTTCCATGATCCCATAGGATGAAGTTGCTTCCTGATTCAGAGATGCTCAATGTCTAGCTTTGGTCTCTGTGTTTCTCCTTTCTTTTCATATTTCTTTCACCATGCTGGTTTTGTTTGCTTTGGGAAAATTGCAAAACAGCTGATCCAAACCCCATGAAAGTCAGTGGGAGGCTTTGAACAGGCTTTGATGAGGTTTGGATTAATCAAGTGAGAAATAATGATAGACTGACAGATTCAGCTTTGGCATGAGTCCTTTTGGTTGAAATGGCTGGCTGACTCTTGTAATGTATGTCTGTTGTTTCTTTTAAGTATTCTTACTTAACTGTTCAGAACTGAATAAACAGCTCTTGGAAGGGAAAGAAAGACAACAAACTATTTATCATTCTTTGTTGCAAGTAGCTGTTTGCATTACATTAGCACCCGGTGGCTTTGCTGAGTCAGGTGCTGCAAAAGCATGGGCTCAGAAACACAATCTCTGATGAATTCTTGAATAGCGAGTGTAGCATCACCCTCAGTCCCCAGCTGGGGACTTGAAACACAGAGAGATTAAGTCACTATTCTTCAAGTAGATGCCGGCTTAAGTCTGTGAAACAAGGTTTCATAGAAACCCTGTAATTGCAACAGTCAGTGGAAGAATCTGGGCTTCCCTTTTTCCAAAACAGATTTTTTGGGAGCTTGGTGATGCAACTAAGGGCAAGCTGGACGTTTCTAGACAATTTTCGACACAGAAACACTGTGCACTTGCTGAGTAGTATCTTCTAGTCCCCCCTAGGAGAAGCAAACGGCATGGGGTCAGCAGTGAGCAACCAACCATTCAAACATGGTTAGACATACTGTTGATGACACAGAGGTGTCATATTTACGTATTGGTTAGCTTTTTTGACTCTGGTACATTTATTAAGGGTGTCATGGTAGCAAGTTGATGATAAGTTTGCAAGCAGAGGCAGCTGATATTCCCCAGACCGGTTTGGTATCCAAAACACAGCCTTGGTTTCATCTTCCCCCCCAAGATCCCATTCTCACTTTGGCCACCTGGAAGGTGTATGGAGTCAGGTCTGGGAGAAGCTGTCTAGGCTGAAACAAGACAGATCAGGGGCTGAAGTGCATCTGGACTGAGTTCACAAAGACACTTCAGTAAAGAATCAGCGTTCCTACTTATTTTAAGGGAAAGCTAAGTGCCCGAGTATTCCTCTTCATATTTTAATCTTGTCTGTTGTGGCTTTCAAACGATAAACCGACAGAAAAGGTGAGAGGATGTTACCAATTCCAAAAGGTTCTTTAAACAGTAGAGAGGAACAACACTGGTGCTAAGAGCTGACAGTTTGCATCCTAGCCTTTATCCTTTTGTGAAATCCATGTAACAATAGTTATTTCTCCATACTGATTAATGTACAATCTAATTAAAAAAAAAAAAAAACCCTGAAAATGGGAAGCCTTGCTTTCTTGTCTTCATTCCCAATGTAAGGTTGTTTCACATTGCACGTTCTTTACTGACAGCCTTCAGTTTATCTGATCTGTTTGGACAACTGCTAGAATAAGAATATGTAGTATTCATAATTCTTACACGTAGATTAAGAGATTCTCACTGTTCATTAATGATGCTTGCTGAATTTCCATTGAGTGTAAAGTGAGATCAGATGTAGATGTCACTGCATGGTGAACAGACTCAATACAGTTCCCTAAGCATAGGGATTTTTTGGCATTTACAATCGTAGAATCATAGAACTGTTTAGGTTGGAAAAGAAGTTTAAGATCGTCAAGTCCAACTGCTGCCAAGTCCACCATTAAACCATGTCCCTAAGCACCACATCTACACGTCTTTTAAATACTTTCAGGGATGGGGACTCAACCACTTCCCTGGGCAGCCTGTTCCAATGCTTCACAACCCTTTCGGTGAAGGAATTTTTCCTACTATCCAATCTGAACCTCCCCTGGCACAACTTGAGGCCATTTCCTCTCATCCTATTGCTTGTTACTTGGGAGAAGACACTGACCCCCACCTTGCTACACCCTCCCGTCAGGCAGCTGTAGAGAGCGATAAGGTTTCCCCTCAGCCTCCTCTTCTGCAAGCCTGCAGCATTGCATGGGGTTGTTGTGACCCAAGTGCAGGACCCAGCACTTGACCTTGTTGAACCTCATACAATTGGCCTTGGCCCATCGATCCAGCCTGTCCAGACCAGATCCCCCTGTAGATCCTTCCTACCCTCAAGTAGATCAACACCCCCCCAACTTGGTGTCATCTGCAAACTTACTGAGGGTGCACTCAATCCCCTCATCCAGATCATTGATGAAGATATTAAAGAGAACTGGCCCCAATACTGAACCCTGGGGAACACCGCTCGTGACCAGCTGCCAACGGGATTTAATTCCATTCACCACACTTCCTAGGAAATCTGAGATCTCTACATGGGACTGGCAGAGATGCACGTATGTATATATGAAAGCCTTACCTCTTCTTGGAACAGAAGCTGGAATTTGGGTGGAATACCCTGCAGCATCTCCAGTATCACTAGATTCCAAAGACTAAGCAACTGCATTAGTCAATGGAGCTTGTATAGCCCTTGGCATGTGCTCCTAAAGGAGATACCTAAACCAAGGACTTGAGTGACTCTTTTCTGTTGATCGTACAGGAAGTCCAAGAGGTGAGATGTAACCAGCTCTGGTTGTGTACCTACAGCAGGGTGAAGAATCTTCTGTTTGCTCCTGGAGGTCCCTGGGCACCATGAAGTGCTTGACTTTCCCAGTGTCAATATAATAGTCAATGTGGATGTCCCATAATAGTAATGATTATCAAAAGGGTCCTTCCATAGCGATTACAGCTGAACTGTGGTGGTAATTGACTTTTTTTGGTACTCGGGGTTGCTTATAAGGCCAAAATATAAAGAAGCACTGTCATTGTCAGAAGACACATGCCTTTCTTGCCCTGTCCTTTTACAAAGAATAATAATGCCGGAGTTCATTTGTAGCAAGATGAATGGCTTCAAAGGGTTCCCAATAAAAAACACAGCCTCATGTGGGGTTGCTGCATATTTTAGTGGGAGGTCTGGAAGAAATATGATCCCCTTGTCTTAGGCTGCCAAGTGTGGGTAATTGTCATACTCTGAAGATTTTAGATAGGGATATCTTTGGCAGTTCTTGTCCGGTCAATAGACCTACAGCTCTTATGCAATTTCCCTTTGCTGTAGGTTTAGTTTGTTCTGTCACAGAAACAGAGGGAGATTTTGTAGAGCATCCATAAGGGAGCAGCTAGCCTCCCATGCACAGTATTTGCTTGGCAGAGGAAGGCTGTCCTAATGAGAATAGAAAATACAGAGAAATTTTCTAACTGGGCAACATTACACTGGGACACGCTTATTCACTGAGTCCAGCATAGTTTGTTCCAAATGTCTGAAGTCTGATGAACTTCTGCTGAAAATACAGGACCCAGCAGGCAGTAAAACAGAGGATATTGTCCCAGAACTGATATCCAGAACTCTTCTTATCCTAAGTGGCATGAACTCTGTTCAAGACATGTAGAAAGTACTAAAGCAATGGCAGCTCCTGTTTCAGGATGCAGGATTGAAGCCAAAGTTCTGCCTCCAAATTTGCTCCTACAAGAAGGGGCATCCATGAGATTTCTGTACATTTGGAAATGTGGGATTTCTCTTTCAGGCATAGAAAGGGGTGTTAAAAAGGGGTGAGCATTTTACCCTGCCTTTGTGTGTGTGCTGGTGTGCTACTAACATATCCTTCAGCTCCTACTGTCTCTTTCCACAGTGGGAAGAGAGACTAAGGATAGGGAAAGAAAACTTCAGTATGTTCTTTTATCTAAACATGTGCTTTGTATGAACTATCTACTCATTTCAACCTTTTGCATCAAAATCTTGAAGGATAGTACAAAATAAGCACAAAAACCTCAACAACCACAAAACAAAACAACAACAGAGTCCCGTTTTCTTCTTCTTTCATCCAGTTTCCTTCCCTCCAGCCACAGAAAGAGTCTGAATTAATTTATCGCATCATTGATTTCATAGCACAAGATGAGAAGTTTTCATGTATTTGATATCTGAAAAATAACCTCCACCCACTGGAGTGGGACCCTGCAGTCCAGCCACTGATGTGGTGAGAATAACAGGGAAAAGGGAGGCAAGAACTTGAGATATTGCCATAATTTTTTATGAGGACAGAATTCCTGCTCTAAATCAAATCCATGCACACTTTTGAACTTCAGACAACTTTTGTTCAGCACTCAGGTCAGTGGGAGTTTTATGGTGAGCTCAAAGAGATGAAGATCTAGCCATAAATGAGTTGTCCTGCCTTTTCCAATCATGGCTATTTGTGTTCTCACAGTCAAGACCCAAAATTGTTCTCCAGCCCTGGTCTTCTGACTTTCCATATTGGATTTCTGCAAACATAGTCTCGGTCCCCGCTAGAAAGCACCCTCCAGAGAACTAGGGATTTCCTTGCACCCGAGTATGACCAGTTATACCATGAAATGTACTCATAAAACCTTCCTGTGAGCCAGCTGGGCGATGGAAAGTTGGGCACGGTGTGGAATGCACTGTGATGGAACCTGCTACAGCAGGCTAATAAAATCCTGAACGGCATGAAGAAGGTGACAAGGGCACTATTCCTCATCGTCTTTTGCACTACCAGCACTTCTGCAATCAAATAAAAGTGCTGGGTAGCTGGTTCAGAAGAAGCCAAAGGAGATCATTTTTCATATGAAGCATAGCTAAGCTATGAAACTTGTTGTCAAAGACAGTGTGGATGCTGAATGGTTAAAGGGTTTCAACAGGTAAGTAAACCTAAGAAAGGTAAAAATCATGCAGGGCTGTTAAATAGAAATACACTACATCCAGCTTAGGAAGCTCCCGAGCTGCAGACTTTCATCTTGTGCTCACCTTATTTCTATAGTTTCCTGTAGGCATCTATTTCTGGCCACTATCAGAGATAAGATATTATTCTTTTTCAGTTTATGGAGTTGATTTACATTAAGTGGCTTAACTAGAAATTCCACATCCTCCATCACGTAGATTTTGGTGGTCCATTGTATGTGGTCAGAGAACATTCAGCACAGTTTCATGCCTCTTCAAGCTGGTACCAGTTTTAAAACTGGGGACATGCTCAAATAAACATTTTTTAATAATTTTTCTTCACTGCATTGATTTTTATGTGAACCCCACATTCACAATTTATCTGGGTTGCTCCACATTGTTGCAAATATCTTACACGGTGGGCTGGCTCCTCTCCTCCCATGCCAGTCTCTAGCAGCATCTCTGGTGTACCCCAACAGTAACTACCTCCCAAATGGAGCCTTTCCCACAGAGCTGTGTGTTTCAAAATATCCTGAATTTCTTCAGTGTTCCCTTTCAAACTTTTTTTTTCCAAAATGAAGGTCCCCTTGCTCTTCTCACCAGTCTTTGTACAGGCTTGTTTTGATATGGACACAAACGACAGTTGTCTTTCAGAAGGAACATGTCACTCTGCTCCATGCCTTAGGACAGAGATGATTAGCAACTGATTAGCACGTGGACATTCCCTTGGATTTCAGGTGGCTGGGGGCTCTGTTGCTGAATATTTTTCACAGGTTTGCAGTCTATTGCTGTCGGGGTATGGCAGACCTAAGGGTGCCATAGACTTGTTTAGTGTGAAACTCAAGCTCATCTGACACTGTTGACTTGAAACTCTCTTGGTAGTGTGTGTCCTACCCCAGCTGAAGGTGCTTTATAAACTGAAGACAGAAAGATAGTTGTGCAGAGAGGGCCGTTCATGCAATCTGTATATGAGCTTTGAAGAAAGATGCATGCTGCCCCCGGTGTCAGATGCAGCTATGGTGTCACCTATCCTCTCCCCACCACATGACTCCATCTCCCCAGCCTTCTGCTTGGGAGATGCCCCTTGCCCCATGACACGGAGTTCTGGTACTGTAGATGTGCTCGAGAAGGTCTGTGTGGGAGGTGAATTTGCTTACTGTTTTCTTATCTCTTCAAACTATCCTTCTCATAGCTTTCTCCCCCTTTCCTTCCCTCCTGCCTGCATCTTATCTCTTACTTGGCAACTCTCTGAGTTGAATCACCGGCCAAGGGGGTCTGCTCTTCTTGGGAGCTTGGAGAGGGGGAATGCTATTGTACCACCTGATGGGAGACAGGCCACTCTGTGAACTACAGGGAAGGGAAGATCCTAGGATTCCTTGTTTAAGGAGAAACTCAGAAAACTGTCCTATTTAATTGACTTCAGAGACTGATCTTAACCAACAGTACACGCTTAAGCTGTTATTTGCCACAAAGCACATTTTTATTTGAAATTTTATTTTTTCTTGCAGTACTTGCTCATGCAATTACTGCAAAAACAGTCCTGCCCTCCTTTCTACCCCCAGCCATGCATTTCGAAATCATTCCTTATGAGATCACACGAATTGCTAATCACTTTCAGTCAGATCAGTTCTCTGTCTGAATCACTGCATAACAATAGAGGCAGAGGGCTAGGACCTGTGGCTAGGACCAAGTTCCCATGAGGAAAGTAAAAACATTTTTTTCAGCAACTGAATGAACCTGGCTCAGGTTGAATGCTCATAAGTTCGTAGCATTGGAAACCACATGGAAGATAGTGCTAAGGTCCTTCACAGATAATGTTAGATGCCTATAAAGTAGATGTCTCCATTTGAACGAGTTGCACTTGCCTTTCTTTTGTTGTCAATGGAGAAAAATGGAACCTTCTAGAGAGAAGTTCATCTGATGCAGACATCTAGAGGGGGATTGAACTGATGATGTATAGGAATCTTGTGCTGTCAGACATCACTGTGGGATCCAAGGCATCTAAACTGGGTTAGCAGGTGGAAGACCGGACAGGAGGAGATGATATCCTGCAGGACCAGAGGACTAAGGCCATGCAACCTCCCCTCCAATTCTTAAAAATATCACTGGACACTTCTTGGTTGGACGAATCATTCCTTACAGTGACTATTTCTGCCCCAGAGTAGCTGTAGGTATGTACAGTGCCAAAGACTGAAGTTAAGTGAGAAGAAACTTGCCTGGTCTGTGTTAGACTTGAGGAGATCTTGTGCCAGGACTCATACAATTTGACTCCTGTCTCACAGGGTTGCACCACAGCCCTTCTTCTGCCTTGTCATCCCTCCCCAGACTTGACGTGTCACCACAGTGTGATGCATGATCAGCTGTGTGAGGAGGCCCAGGCATAGCCTTAGCTGGGGCAAAGTCCTCATAGGAGACCTCATAAGAGAAAATAAACTACCCCTCCAAGTACCCTGGTGCTGGTGCCTCTCCCACACATCATTTGTTGACAGGGATGAAAGCTGCATTGTGCAGAGGAAACGTCACCTCCTAGCTTGGGACCTGAAAGGTTTGTCCTGGGACTAACTCTCGTTAACGTCCAGACCTTGGTCATGTTTTTGGCAGAGTCAAGCCTTAAACTTTGCTCTCTCGAGTTCTTGTCTCAAGCCTAGGATATGAGCATACGTCCCTGCAGAGGAATGGGTAGGATACTTTTACTTTCTCATCCCTGCCATTCCACTGCTCTAAGAGGATTTCAGATGCCAACAAAGGAACATTTTAATCCACAGAAACTTGAGTACTGCTGCAGAGCTTGGTTGGCGTGAGGCCAGAAATCGTTCTTCCTGCAGTGAAATAAAACGGACTGCCACCAAGATCTGTGGAGATTTTCACCTGCTTCAAACTCATGATTAGAAGGAGCCTCCTGGCTTACTGAGTTCAGAGATTATACTGTAGCCTGTAATTTAAACTTCCCCAGGAATTTATCAATCTGCATCTTACACCAAGATGGCTTTTTTTCTCTTTTGTGTGACATCCATGGCCCTTTTGAGTAAAACATAATGTAGCTTCATTTTTTTTTTCTTTTTTTCTGATAGACATTCTGATTTTCAGCCAAACTGGGTATTTGTTATAAAGTGCTTGATATGACAATGGCTGAAGCAGGATACTGGAATGACTGGTCCAAGTAGCTGATCAGAGTGACTGATGTATTCCTTTATTTAGCACTGTCATTAGCAAACAGGAGAAAGAGAAAGGCATTTCTGTGGGGGCATTCTTGTGAAGCTGGAGTGGAATTGAAGAACAGCCCCAGATGAGAGAGAGGTGCCACAGGGACAGATGTCATTATCTTCAGAAAGAATTTCACACTTCAGCTATAGCAGCACTAAAACCAAAGCCCAGTGGGATGCAAAACTGTTGGTGTGTTGCCCTTCTTCCCTCCCTTCAGCCCTCCATTCCTGGCTTGCTTCTGTCTCCAAGATGCCTAAGTCAATGAAGGTTTGCTATACAAGAGGGAAAATGGATGCTGGGCTGGATTAATTACAAGGCTGATAGTGCGAGGGTTTCAAGACAGGACCCTGCTAAAGTCAACGGACTTTGTACCTGTGCCCCAATTAAGAAGGGGAGTGCAAAGGGGTAGCTGAGTTAGTTGCTTGTATATGCAGGGGTCTTCTAAGGGACGTTGCCTGTAGATACCTAAGAATATCTGCAGGGGAAAAAGAAAAACCTGGAAAACAGTTTTGAGAAAAAGGAGGAGTTTTGGACTCCTCTACAGAAAACATGCCCAAATTAATTCCATTAAAGGTACTTGTTTTCAAAATTAGCCTTGATTTTCTTTCTGATCCAGTGCTGCTGGCCAGGCTTACTAGGGAGATGCTCCTAGAGGATGCTGAACTTTAAAAGCAGCCAAAGATCTATTGCAAAAGCAATGCAGGCATTTGAGAGAGAATGATTCAGACCTTGGTGGGTATAAATCAGCAGAACCTTTTGGATGAGATAGGGGTGTTCAGCTGGTATCTATCAGCTTAGTCCTTCTGAGGTTAGTGGAGGTAAACTGATATAGATCAGCTGAGAATCTGTCCTAAGATATCGTTTAAGGGTTACGGGAAACAGAGACAGCTTCAAGACTGGGCTGCAGGGTTGGTCAAACCCAAGGGCTTAAAGAAAAAGGACAAAAAAGGCATCAGACACTCTAAGAAATGGTTGTTAACAGCTGTCCAAGGAGAGTTTATTCTTCTTAGAAATGAATAGCTCATGTTTTTGGCAACTTTTCTGGGAAAAAGATATGGACCACCTCTCTTTCAGTGGAGCAGAGGAGTGATAAAGGAACTGCTGTGTGAATGGTTAAAGAGACTAAATCAATCCCCGATTTTTGGCAAATGGAGAAACCAGTTCAATAAGCTTGGACACACCACAAATATTTCACTTTATCATACGGCTGGGTCCAGAACTACTAGGTCCTGGCCTGGTGATGAGCTCAGTAGGGCTTATTTGAGTGAGTGTACCCCTCTGAAAATCGTTAAAGGGCTGGTGTCTAATTTTGCACAGCAGGTCTTGGCTCTTTTTCAGGGTGAGGCAAGACCATGCAACAGCCCACATTTTTGGCTCAAAGGTGGAAGCATTCATGGAGTTTCAAAAGTTCTCACTCTTACTTTTTAGCTACTTAGAAGTTGGGTAAGACCCCTCCCTTCTTAAGATAGGTCCTCATGGAACTATTTCCATTTTCCTCCTCTGCTGAGAACTGCCTGAATCTTTAAGTGCTTGAAAATCTTTCAAGATCCATGTGGAGGGTCTAAATAAGTGTTTAGTCTAAGCTAGGGTCCCTCCCAACCAATAGAAAGGTCCCAAGATATTTCCAAATCTGAAGCAGTCTGTTAAAATATCCTCTCTCGCCTACACACTGAGATAATTTTCCATTTTACATGTACTCTTGCAAGAGTTAACTGTGTTCATTGTTACTAAGTCTAAAGATCCATCTTTTATTCTATGCAGCACACTGCTTTTGCAGGTAGAAATTCTGTTCTCAGACATGCATTTATCTGAGTTATTCCAAAAACAAAGCCAAAATGTCTGGCAGAGGTCACCTTGACTGGTCTGAGTTTTACCTCTGCCACATTGCACAGCATGAGCTGTGCCTAATGGAATAGGCCATTCCAGCTGGATTATGTCAGAGTCTGTTAAAGAAACAATTCCCTGCATCTGCCTTTTCCAGCCTGACATAACAATAACCGACAATTCAAATGAATATGATTTAGAATTGCAGCTCCTTATGACAATATCATTAAGCAAAGTAACTAGGAATGCCCAGCGTTCAAGTAATTGCTGAGGTGTGACGGGCTGCCACATAAACCTGTATCTCCTCTTGCAGCACCCTTGCAGCAC